>NC_046663.1:85769770-85783036 GCF_010883055.1 Belonocnema kinseyi
TGACGTGGGGTTTTAAATATGAGAAAATCACGATTTTAGAAAAAATACAAGATAGAATTCCTTTTTATTAACTTTTTGTAAATTAAAGAATATTCCAGGAATAATTTCCATCAAATTATTATTAATTTCGATCCACCAATCCACTTGTATTGTGTCCAGAAAATGTCCCAAAAATGCAAAATAGACAAGTTAAGAAGTATTTTTTTACCAATTTTGAATTGTTTAAACAATTATTATTCGTTTCAACAACTTTTTCCTTCTGTAAAACGTGAAAAAGCATTATTATTCGGAATGAATGATACAGTTAATGAAATTTAAGATCAATATATATATTTAACATATTTGGTAATGGTTCAAGCATTTTCATTTGTTTAACTAATTTGTTCTCCGGTAAATCGTGAGAAGTTATAATTTTCTGGAATTAATGACACAATGTACATTTGCTGATAGTAATTAATTTTTTTACCATTTTTAGCAATTATTTAAATAATTTTAATTTGTTTAAAAAATTTGGTTCCTTTATAAATTTTGAAGAGTTTGAAGATGGTTTTAAATTATTTAAACAATTACTAATCTTTCCACTTCCGCCTTTTCATAGTAATGGTAGAGAAAATTCTACTTTTTTAAAAATCTCTTACATTATCTTCCTTATTATTCAATATTTTCTTATCTGAGAATTGAAATAAGAAAATGCTGATTACTGAGCGACTTGATGTAAGAGATTCGCAAAAAAAAGAATTTTTTCCTACTTTAACAAATGTCACTCTTATTATTCATTAACTGCGTCATTAATGACATCATTAATTTCTGATAATAATCACATGTCACGATTTATAAAGGTGAAAAAATGGTTTAAATGAATAAAAATAATTTAAACAATTCCAAAATTAGTTAAAAAATTCTTACAAACTTCATACTTATCAAATGAAAAAAAGCAATGCTTATTTTATAAATATTAAATTGTAATGTTGATTTTTTATATATACCTTTGACTATTTGATTGCGGATGCCAAGCAGCAATTGCAGTTTCTGTAAGCGGTGAAAATATAATAGAATCGTCTCTAGGATCAACAGTCAAAGCTGGCCCTTGACTAGATTTTCGGCCAATCAAAGTCACTGGAAGTTTTTCTCCAAAAGCTGGAGCACCAGCTTGAAGAGCGGATGTTGGAACACTAAATACTCGATCAGAAGCAAGAGGATTATAATAAACAGTTCCTAATCTTGGAGAAAATCCCAGTCCTATTATACCATCAGGAAGTTCAAAAGTGTCTGGACCAATCTATTAATTAAAAAAAAAAAGTCTTTATAATTGCCTAATAATTTCATCAAATTTAATTTTAGTATAGTAAAATTTCTTTTAAATAGTCTAGTTCACCTGATATGTCATATAATCAGGGTCAGGAAACATGGAAGAATGGGAGACTCTCCAACTTCTCTCAGTAGTAGCATCCAAAACAAGCAGACCTAAAATAATAAATAAGTTTAAATTACAAAACATATTTGCAATTAGAATCATTAAATAAATAGGCTTTTGAAAATATTAGTGGAATAAATTATTTTAAAAAGTATATACACCTGCTGCTGTAGTGTCAGTCATATAGACGAAAACATCATCGCAAGTAGTGGCTGTTGCATCATCAATAATGAGATTAGTTAACAAACTATGTGGTCGGAGAACCTAAAAATTAATAAATTAATCAACTCTTGTCACAATTAAAAAAAATTGATATTTCTTTTCACCTAGGACTATTGTTATTCCTGAGTATAAGACCGATTTCTTATGAAATCAAGCAGTCGGACGGTAATAATGTCATCGAATTATTTAAGGCTTTAATATCTTGTTTTCCAAGGCAAAATCAGTATAAAGTTTGGAAAATTACTTTTCTTAAATTGAGGATAATTTTAGAAAAATTCAGTTACATGTTTTGTTAAATATCAAATACAATTACTATTGAAAGAAACTTTTGCGTTTCGAGTAACGAAAGTTTTTGGCTATTATGTGTAAAAGAAGCTTCTGAGTTCTGAGCTTCTGTTTTTAATTTTGTCAGCTTAAGAACTTTTTAAAAGTTGTAGGTACTTTTTAAAAACTACTTTGTTTGGGTTGTCAGTGATAATTCAGGAAAGTCAATTATAATTTCGTGACAAATTTAATTTTTATAAGCAAATTGAATAAACAAACTAGCAGTGTGACTTATTTCTAAGTTTCAGATCCTTTTTTTGAAACGTGCGTTTTTGGATTGACCCAAGAATCTATTTATTTATTTTTTTCACAACAATCACATTTGTCGTGAAATGACAATTTACTTTATTAAATTTTATCTCTGGCAAGCCAAAGAAAGCCCGTTTGAAAAAAAACCTGAAACTTTAAAAAAAATCTTAAGCTGGCAATTCGTTTAAGTGATTTGTTAACAAAAATAAGAAAGGTAATTTTTTATGCTTTTACGTTTGAATATGTCTTCAAATTAAGTTCAAGTCAAAACTGACTTAATAAATATGCAAAAACATTTAAAAATCTACTACTGTTGTCTATAACAATACAATTCTTATTAACAAATTATTAAATTATAATTAAATCGATTAATTCATATGCTTTGCTGATTTTTTCTTATCGATTGCACATTCATATCATTCATTTTAAATAGTTTGCGTGTTATTGTTCTATTCATAAATAAACGAAACAAAATTACGTTTTCTAAAATATAAGTCGACAAATCTTTTTAAAATTTATCTAGCTTCAATTTGAAAAAAATAACTTTAAAGGAATCTGTATTCTCATCAGAGATAGTTACCATCAATCAATATAGATATCATTCCACTATCCGTGAAAACAGAAAACAACACTATCGATCGAGTTAGCTCTTTAAATAACAGAAAATACTTAACGTCCATTCCGACCAGATGAAAAATAAATTTATTAAAATATTAAGATTACATTTTTAAAGAAAAAACTTAATTTTAAAAATAACTTTGAAATCGGTTGATCATTTCCGTGGGTATTTTGAAAAGCTTTCAACTTCCACTACACATATTTACAACAACAAAAAATGTGACACTTGTTGCCCAAAAATCACCCTTATTGGCCCTCCTCCTTTTCATTATGTTTTCATAATTCACCTAAATATTTACATATCTCTAAGTTCATAAAATTCTTTTTTGGTGAAAAACAAAAGATACTAAAAAAGATTTGGTGCAACAAAATAATGTATTTGGCCCGAAGCCCCAGTTTTTAATATGACTTATGTAAGCTGATATGCCCGAGAAAGCCACGTATTGCAGTTTCGATCAGTGTGTTTTTTACCAATTTTTTTCAATAAAATACAATTTTATGGTGTTAAACTAGTGTCAGGTATTATCCGGGAAAATGTTACAAATATTTTGTGAATTATTATTATTTTTTTTATTATTGTTGTGTTAGGATGGTTTATTTAAGTCTCGTAGCACTGCGGTTATAAACTGATCGTACTATGCCTTTTATTTTTTGTTAACTCCGGTGGAACAGAGGTATATATATATATGGGTCATCCTCACTGCTAAAGTATAATTAAAGTCCTTGAGCATGAGTGATAACCTGTGGCTACATTCGAATTTATTAGAAGTAAGGAGCATTTGCCTCGACGTTTTGCCAAGGAAGAGGAAAACTGCAGAAAACCATCTCCGGGGTTCAGCCGGGTTTTCGACAGTCGAGTTTGAAGGCACATATTCGACCCTACCTATCGAATGCACACCATCATCGTCTGCGTCAAATCTTCCTCTAATTTTGTGAATTGTTCATGTTCGCTGTTTAGAGTCAGATTTCTATAAGAAAGAGACAGTGTCGTAACAGTGATTTTCTTCGATTTGACTTTGGATTTTAAGATTAAAAACTTTTAGCCTATTTATTTTGTTTAACAAAATGAAACCAAAACGCCCTTGTTTAAATAAAAAGCTAGAAGAAGAGAAAATACTTTGTTTCAGTAAAATGCATTTGAATTGAGAAAAAATCTTTCAGTTAATTACAATTCCATCTGTAATCATGAATTATCCGAATGAAATTTAATTGTGATTATTTAGGCAAATTTTTTGCAAATTGAACGCTACTACAACTAAACAATTATATTGCTTTTACAAAATATGGCTAATTCTTTTAGTCCCAACCAAACTTTAGTTTGGCCAAATATACATTTTTCTCAGTGCAGGGTCAGACTACACGATTTCATTTGAAATTGGTCATAAGTACAAAAGAAATTAAATTTTTAAAGAATGCTGTTTATAGTGATTAACATACCTCTCTGGGGAATTGAATCAATCGAACAAGCCTGTCAGTTTGGAGATCAAAAATGAGAATTTTAGGTGGACAAACAGGTCTAAAATCATCAATTGAGGTTGTGACACCAGCATCCAAAACCCATAATCTGTTACATCTATCAATCCTTGTCCTGTAAACTGAAATTATTGTTGAACAATTGTAATCTCCTTTTCCAGATACATGCCAATCCCATGATGGATAAGCTTGAAGTTGGGGACTACTTCCTAGAGGAAGATTTCTAGGTATGAAACTCAAAACAGCTGGAACACCAGCTCTGAGTCTAGGGGTTGTTATGAATATTCTGCGCCAGGTAATTTCTATTCCAGTTGGTACAACATTTTCTGATCGAAATTGCTGCAAAAAGGCTGCATCGTACGGCAATGCAAAATCTAGCAAAGGCCATTGCGCTATCGTCTCTAGAACGTCCGATTTTGTAGAAGTTGACCATATTATCAGTAAAAAAAATGGAAGTATTTCTTTTCTGTAAATAATACAAATTTACCATTATCACAATGTTCTATTTGAAATTATTGTTATATAACTTTTCATAATAATTAAAATGATTTACAGTAATAATGTAATATAATAAAAATATAATGATTTACATGATTCTTATCTTCTATAATTTCTTTGCAATTACAACATCCATAGGACTTTTGTTAGACCCCAAAAACGACAAATAAGTATATTTTAATCATTCGTGCTTGAAAATTTGATCATTTGGCTGAAAAGGATTTTTTTTCATTTATCGTTCTTTATAGAAAATTAACTTCTTTGTTGAAAATTAAACTTTTTTGCTGTACATTTGTTCTTTTGAATACAAAACTTGTCCTTTTGGGTTAAAATTCAACACATTAATACAAGAATCTGAATTTCAGTAGAAAAAGGCGGTTGACGTTCAGATGTAACCAAAATTGTAATTGTAACCAAAATTCGCCAGTTGAATGTCAACTGATGATGATAACATGACTTTAAGTAACGCACTTTGTTGAAAGTCAGCTGCTTTATGTACGTAAAATGTACTTTATACGTTAATTTAAGACAGAAAGATTGTTGACTTTCCTTCAACACGTGCGTGTGGAATGAAACTTATAGGTTAATTTAAGTCAGCTGATTGTTGAATTTCATAACATTTATGCGATATCGTTCAGTTATTAGGAACATGAAATGAATATAAAATTAAAAATCGAATAATTTTAGGAAATAATTTTTTTTTAATGTGAGCATTGAATAAATGATTTATTTATGCCTAATTAATCAAGTTCAAGTATCACGTGCAGAACGTGAATCTTCAATCCCTTTTCATATATTTTTTATCACATATGTACCATTATTCTATTTATACTCAAAATCCGTTATAGATCTGAGTACATATATCAAATCAGGAAACGTTGACGAAACAACTATCATGAGCTGAGTGTTGATCGCTACTATCCATCAATATCGACGCCACATTGGCCACTCTCAGTTGATCTCTTGGCTCCTCTTCTAAAATCGCCGAAATCCGTTTAAGTGCTTGCGCATCGCCGCATCGCATTTCGCGCACGCCCTTCTGCCAGCACAAATTGAATTTCAGAGTGCGCGAATGAAACTCATCCCAAACTCAACATACCTGTCGGTTAATTATCATATTACTCGTATATCAGATACGAGACACTGCACTTAAGTACCATTTCTGGTTGAAATTAAGTGACTTACTTAATTTAATGCAAAAATGAAATTCATTCACATTTAAAATTCATCATTTTGTATTACTGTGAACTTCTTTGGTAAAAAAGCCGTTTTCTTGGTTGAAAATGCATCTTTCTTGGTTTAAATTAATTTATTTTAAAAAATTCATCTCTTGTGGTAACAAATTCACCTTTTATTTTAACATTTTCTTTCAAATTAAGCCAAAGGACCACGCACAAAATACATTGCAAAAACGTCTCCGTCAAATTGGCTGAATGTTTCAAAAAATAATGTTCTCGGCGTGCCAAACAAAAGTTTCCTGTGGCATTTCAAGATCCTATGACTAGTTTCCGAGTTGTGGAATCTAGAAGTACCAGATTTTAAAGTATCCTGGAACTATATGTAGAATAAGCTAGAGATAAAACTTAACATACATGAGAGATTTTATCAAGTTTAATTAAAATAAAAATGATATTTCATCATAGCGTGAAGCGTCTGTATCGAAAAACTTGTATGGAAAACACTATAATTTTAGGAAAATTCTGGAAAACTCGTTTAAATACGACATTTCGTGGACTATTTTAATATATAGTGCGATATATCTCGAAATAGAGGCTAGATACATCAAAATGTTTCTGGCAAAAGTTGTCGGGGGCAAAGAGTATAGCAAAGTTATCAATGGCTTTGACCTTGAATAGGGGGTTCAAGGTTATTTAGAAGTCAAAGTGATTTTTTAAAATTGATATCGTTATTTTAACTCCGAACTTAAAAATTCTGAAAATGATCATTTCGTAAAGTTTATATCAAGGTCAAATGAAGGTCAAATATGTAAAAATGGTTGAATTCTGTTGTAGTTTTGAATACTTCCTATTTTTAGCACTACTCAGGAACAACGACGTGATCGGAGCAGGATTATGTACCCTTTAGGGTGCTCGATTAAAATGAGACCCCTTGCTTCTCACTATTCAGGGTGCTTTATTACGGGGATTCCCCCTTGCTTCTCACTAGTCGGGGTGTTTGATTACAGTGATTTCCCTTGCCTCTCACTAGTCGGGTGTGGTCTTAATAGTAAGAGGCAAGGGAATGACTGTAATAAAGCACACCGATTAGTGAGAGGCAAGGGGACTCATATCAATGAAGCATCCCAAAGGGAACATAATCCTGTTATATCCACGTCATTGTTCCTGAGTAGTGCTAAAAATAGGAACTACTCTAAAATAAACAGAATTCAGCCATTTTTGCATGTTTGAACTTTATTTGACCTTCTTTTTTAAATCGAATTTCTTCTTTTTTTAATCAAAATGCCACAATTTTCCATTTGAAATTATACATACGGTAGTCAGGAAACCGTTTTAGCTTTACGAAATGATCATATCCCGTCTTTTCAAGACCGAGGTCAAAATAACGGTTTCCATTAAGAAAAATCACTTTGACCTTTTAAATAACCTTGAAAATCTAATTCAAGGTCAAAACCATTGGTACCTATGCGATACCCTTTACCCCCGACAACTTTTTTCAGAAACATTTTGATGTATCTAGCCTCTATTTCGAGATATATCGCACTATAGATTAAAATACTCCACTTTTAGAGCTTTCCATATCTCGTTTTCGAGACAGAGGCTTCACACTATGATTAAATACCATTTTTCTATGAATTAAATCTGATAAAATCTCTACTGTACGTTAAGTTTTATCTGTAGCTTATTTTACACATAGTCCTAGGATACTTCAAAATCTCGTACTTCTATTTCCCATAGGTCGGAAACTAGTCATAGGATCTAGAAATTCCAGGAGAAATTTTTGATCGGCATGTCGAGAACATTATTTCCTTCAAATTTCAGCCAATCTGATTTGGTATTAGCGTATATCATTCTATGGTGAAAATAAAGGAACCCGTATTTTATATTTTAAGCAGATTTTTTGATTTGTTACAATCATTCAAATATTACATGCGAATTCTCAAAAAATGATAGAGAGTTTTTTCAAAATGCAGTATTTTCCGAACGAACGTAGTTATGTTATAGGAAATATTTCGGTATAAACAGCCGTGTTTTCTTGGTACGTGCATACATTCTACAAATATCAAGTAAATAAATGAAAATATTTGTTTTTTACACAGCATAATTGTTTTTCGGCCTTTTTTTGAGAAAATTAGAATTAGATTAGAATTTGTGAAAAGTTGATTTAATGGGTTGTTAAAATTTTAACTGGTGTCTCATCCCAAATAAGTGTATTTTTTTAGATATTTCATGTTTAAATGGTTTTCAAATCTATAAGTTTGAGGCACAATAGTTTTTTATTGTCATTTTTGTATTTCAATAAAATTGACGATCATGTCATAAAAATGAGACAAGAGTATAGAATCGACATTGTAGATGACAAATCATGTCAAAAAAAAGTTCTCTGTGACCTTACATTATTAGAAAAAGAGAATGAAAATATTTTATGAGACCATGACGTGATTTCCTTGAAAATGGGCCATGTGAAAGGAATGGTGCAACTACTTTCACTAGAATCTGCAATGACTTGTAAAATTATCAACAAACCTTCATTTTTTACTTTAATTGCTATAATTTCTATGTAATCTTGGAAATCATAAATAGTTTCATAACTTTAAATTTGGTACAAATTACAATTATTTTTATTTCAATTTTATCATTGTACTATTAATAATGACTTATTCAGATGATGAATGATTCAACCGAAATTCTTCTGAGTTAATACAAGAATTCTCAGGGTCATTCAAAAGCATGGATTTCACATTTATTTAATCATTTAATATTAAAAGATCAGACTTTACAGTCCAAAATAATCTTAAAATAGAACTATTTGAATTTTTCATCAAAAGATATACTTTCTATCAAAAGAGATGAAATTTCAATCCGAGAAGACGAATTATTAACAACAAAAATTTGTAAACCAAGAAATTGCATTATCAGCAAAGGAGACGAATATTTATCTAATAGTTCAATTTTGAAGCCAAAAAGACGTTTTTTCAAAGATATTTAAATTTTGAATAAAAAGTATCTACATTTTTAACCAAGAAATATAATTTTTAACCAAGAAAGATGACTCTGCTACTTTAAAAGATGAAGTTTCAAACTAAATATTTGACAAAAAAATATTACTTCATTAAACTAGTAGAATTTTCAACGCAGTAAGGAATTTTTTAATAAAATAGTTTTAAATATTAACCTACAAAGGTGTATTTTAAACCAAATGGTCGATTTTTCAAACACGAAAGACGATTTTACACCAAGCAGTGTAATTTTAACAAAACAATTGGAATTTTTATCCCTATGGCAAAACTTTTTAATTACAAAGATCAATTTTTGACCAAATTACAAATTTTCAACCAAATAGATACAGATAAGATTGACTTGAATCCCGATGATTTATGCGTATAATTTAAGTTTATTTCTTCACATCGAATAGCGACAAAAAATCATTTTTTTTGCTTTTTAATCGAAGTGTATTTAATTTTTTCCTATCTAAAATAAGTGATGGTACCAAATACCTCGAAAATATCGGACACATAGTTGTCGAAAATCTGATTACCAGTGGCTAATTTCAGTTTCTTTATCTATTGATATTAATATTAATATATGTATATTAATATATGTTTATTAATAATAATGTCAATTTCAATTAAGATTACGAATTTTCTGCATCATCAATTTTGTGAACCAAAATTTCCACTGAATGTTGAAGGTTGTTAAGAGTATACAAAAAATCTTAAGATTTCTTAGAAAATTTTGAATTAGTTTTTATCTTGAAAAATGATTTTTAACGCAAAATTGAAAAAGATTTAAAGAAATTTTCAATGATTTGTTAAAATGTTGCAACATAATGTAGAACATTTTAAAGCAATATATTTCATTTTTGCAAGATAACAAAATTTTAGAAATAACACTAGTAAGTTTAAAAGCTATTCAAAAGTTTTCATAAGAATTTAAAATAAGGATACAGTTTAAAAGATTTAAAATTAATTAACAAATAAATGTAGATGTTTTAAAACTCCTAACAGAGAATAAAAAAATGTTTTTAAGATTCATGGGAAAATTTTTAATTAATTAAAATTTTTAAATAATATATAAGAGAAACTTGAAAAATATTTCAAATTATTTTAAATTATTGTATACAATTTTGTTAAAAAAATGTAAAAGATTTCATAGGAAATTTGTGTAATTTTTCAATATTACAAAATTTTAGAGAAAATTGGGTTACGTTTAAGAGATATTTAGAAGTTTTAAAACAATTTAAAAATAATTGAAAATTCTAAAGATTTCCAAAGATTGAGAAAAATTTAACAGAAGAAAAAATAAGCCTTTAAAGAATTTTGCAAGGTTTCAAAAGAATTAAACATTTTTGGTTAAAAAACAAGTTTTTAACCAATTGTACGAAAAATTCGAAAATTTAAATAAATATTTTATAGGTCTAGAAGTTCTGAAAATCTTCTGAAACGAATTTTTGTCAAGATTAACGGGAAAATTTTTAATGATTTTGTTGTTTGAAAAATGTATTTAAATTAAATACGGAAAAAGATGTGTTATTTTTTTCAATTCTTTCCTTAAATTTCGAAAAAGATTTTAGAAGATTTTGAAATGAAGTGAATCAATTGGGCAAAATCAAAATTTTCTTAAAAATTCGAATGAATTTGAGAGATATTTGGAGGAGATAAAAAAATGTGTATACTTTAAAACTTTACAGGATTTAAAATAAAAACGTCAGAAGATTTTTCAACAATTTCGAAAGGTTTCAAAATAATAAAGAAAAGTTATTAAGATTATTGGGGAAATTGGAAATAATTTTTTTTTATTTTATATAATAACGGAGAGAAAGTTGGAAAAGATTTCAAAAGATTTTAAATTATTTTCTACATTTTTGTAAAAGATTGTAAAAACTTCAAAGCGAAATTTTGCAATTGTGCAATATTACAAAATTTTAGAAAAAATCGGTTATGTTTAAGAGACATTTAGAAGTTTTTAAACAATTTGAAAATAATTCAAATTTGTAATAATTTCGAATGATTTAAAGAAATGTATATTGCGAAAAAATAAGCTTTTTAAGAATAGTCAGAGGTTTCAAGGGAGTGAAAATATTTTCTTAAGATTCCTAGGAAAACTAAAAGGATTTTTATTTTTAAAAATTTATTTCAAGTGAATATTTATAAAGATTTCAAAACATTTTAAAAGATTTTCAAAACTGTTGAAGAATTGAAAAGATTTCAACTCAATTTTAAAAATTTTTTATAATTTAAAACGAATTGTAGGAAAAGTTCGAATAATTTTAAAGATTAATGGGAAACTTTTCAGAGAAAATTGAAAAAGATCTGAAAATTTTCAGAAGATTTCCTGAAATTTCTATGAAGAGCTTAGAATGTTTAAAATGAAAATGATTCAATTTAGCAAGATCGAAATATTTTTTTAAATTCGAATGAATAGAAGAATTTTACTTTTAATTCACAGGAAATTTTTTTCTAACTTTTTGTTCAAAAGAATTAAGTTTTAAAGAAAATTTAAAACCCTTTCAAAAAAAGTCTAAAAGGTGGAAGATTTTAGGGTGAATTTTTGATTTTCAATGATTTTACGAACTTTTGACAAAAATTGGAGACATTCTGAAAGATATTTAGGAATTTTAAAGGTTTTATACGGATAAAAAATATTTTTAACATTAGGTGGATTTTACGCAAATATATGAAATAATTTTTTTTAATTTTCCAAATATCTGGAAGTCCCAAATATCTTATAAACTGACTTGAATTTCTCGTAATAATTTGTTAAATCCTAAAAAGTAAACTAATTTTCTTTTTAAATTTCTAGACTATTTTGCAACGTATCTGAAATTTTCAGATTAAAGAAAATTGCAAGAATCTTAGGAAAATTATATTTGTATAAATTGAAAAACAAACCGGTAATATCATATTTCGACGACTTCCAGGCGAAGTATAATTTAATTTTCCACATTCGTTTGTTTTTCCCAGCATAAAGAAAATTGGACGACATGCAATCTCTCATAGTCTTTTTACAAAAAGGTAATACTTATTTCTTTATTCACAGATTCAAAACAACTGCATCGCATACAGCAAGTTTGATGATACTACTTTATATAAATAGTGAAAGTAACTTCATATAGGGATAGCGTTAAATAATTTATAATTCTTTAGAGTGCAAATGATCTCAACCGTTGATAAAAGTAATACCCATATCGATATTATTCTACCACATGGAAAGCGACAGTCGATTGTTTGGAAAATATTAAGGCTGTATGATTTCGAAACAATGGGGTTACGTCGTTCAAGTTTTTATAAACTGATTCGCATAGTTACTTCCATCTCTGCCATATAAAACTGTCTATAATAAACCATTTCAAAATTCAAAGTCGTAAAAACATATGCGAATATTCAATCCTGTTAATAAATATTTCATGAAAATGTAAATTTTTTCATGTAAATTTGAAAAATTTTTGTGCAATTTTCTACACTTTATGAGTACGAATTTCCGAAAAAACTTAAAATATTCCAAATATTCAAGGTTGAGAATCTCATAAAAAGCATTTTTCAAACACTTTCTAACCCAAGATTTCTGTGCAATTCCTGCACTTAAAATATTATTATCCGTAACTGATAAATGAGAAAAGGGGTTTTAAATGTTACATGCTAGTAACGTTTCACGAGGGTAAAATAATTAATTGGAAAACAAAAGTTTATTCAACTTAATAAAATATATTCATTAGTTAAAATTTTTCTTAGCATAAGTTAAAAAAATATTTTCAGAATCAATGCTGTAAAATAGATACAAATTACGATTTATGTGTCGGAGATTTTCATTGATTGATTTAACGAAGCGTAAATTACGAGCTCTGGTCAAGTATTATGTAACATTTAATGATCCTGGAACACTATCACTTTTGTGAGCTCAAAGTCACGGACATTCGAGTTCCCAGACTCTTTCTTTGACCACTGAATCAAGCTGCTCTATAGTATGTATAATTTTCTTTTTATGTGATCTTGCAGGTACAAACACTAGACAAAAAATTTAAATTGAAGAAACTTGAAAATAAATTAGATAAAATTGATCATTCCTAATAATTTTTTTTCCAGTATGTGTAAAACATATTTTCTAAAGTAATATTATAAGGGATATTTGGCAATTCAATTTGGGACTGGGCTAGAATAAAAGATTTGTCTATGGGACCAGGCGAAAGATATTTTCATGCAAATGTTCGGTTAAAAATTAAGCAGTTTAAGCTGAGGATTCAGGAATTTTGTATTCAACTGTTTTTAATTTAAAATAGAAAAATTGTTGGTT
>NC_046663.1:85783136-85785031 GCF_010883055.1 Belonocnema kinseyi
TTATTATATTAACCATTGTATTTTAATTTTTAATATTAACTATTACATTTTAGGTTGCAATATTAATTATAACATTTAGTCCGAAAATTCAACTAGTTTGTTGCATATTAATTTTTTTAAACAACTGAAAATTTAACAAGTTGGTTGAAAATGCAACTGTTTAATTGAAATTTAACTTTTTGTTAAAAAGTCATATTTTCGGGTTGAAAATTGAATTTTTTAGAGATAATTCTTTTTTTGTTGTGAAAATATTAAACAATTTAGTAGACGATTCAACTATTTGGTAGAAAACTCAACTTTTTTGTAGGAAATTCATTTTTTTTAACTTAAAAATTATTTTTCAGTTAAATTCAACCATTTAATTTTTGGTTAAAAGTTTATCTTTTTAGTTTTAAAAATTCAATTTTTTGGTTAAAAATCGTATTTTTTGTAAAATATTCAACTATTTGCTTAAAAGTTGACGTATTTTGTTAAAAATTCATCTTTCATTGTTTTTTGGTAAAAAAACTAATCTTCTTGTATGAAAATCCATCTTCTTCGTTGAAAAATCAACTGTTCTGTTTTTGTCAACTGTTTTTAATCTTTTCTTTTATTATTATCATCTATTACATTGTTTCCTAAAATCATATTTTTTGTAGAAAAATCATCTACTTGATTGTAAATTCAACTGCTTTCTTAATTCATAAGATACAGTAAGATTTTAACAAAAAGTCCTTCGCCCTTCAAATAATCTTACGTAATTTTTGGATAATTCCTAAATAAATTGATGAAAAAAATTTGGCTAGCAAAAATTACGTACGTTTTTTAAAATTTCAGAAAAGATCTTTATGTAATTTATGCATGGTCTCTATTCAGCTTTTAAATTTGTTGAAATTTGATAAGGTAAGTGCACCAAGTATTGACCCCCCCCCCCCCCCTAATTGTTGGCACCCTTTTCTGATTTCATAGATAAAACGTTTTTCAGGATGTTTTTCCTGAATTAATTTCATTCTACTATCATTTTTACATATAATGCGTATGTTAATTATTCAGTGCAATGAAGTTTGTATTTAAAATAAAATAAATTCACTTGTGGTTTTCGCATGACAATAATAGGGTTAAGTGAGCCAGGAATTGGTGTTTTTACCTTAATAAAGTCGCAGGGTATCTCTCCATCCATGATTAATTTAATTTGCATTTTTTTTAAATTTTAATTAAAGGTGATACAATAAAAAGTTGGAGTCAAAAATAAATATAAACAATTTTGGCGTTTTTTTCATTTTTTGAAATGAAAAAGAAGCTTTACTCAGTTACATTTTTTTTAATTTCCGTAACTTTACTTGTTTTAAATTAATGGACTTCGTTGATAAGATTTCCGTAAATTGTCCTTAAAAGTATTTCAAGGTATTGGTGTAAAGAAAAGTTAAACAATAAAATTTATAATAAAAAAGATGCAGAATATCTAAGTATCAAATCTCCGTTTGAATGATATGTTCTTTTTAATTTTGGGAAAAAATCGACCACAACATGAACTCAGCAGAAAAATGAAAAATTGGACCAATTTAATAGTAGCAGCTCTCACCTCATTTTTCGGAATAATCCTAACAAACGAAGGATTAAATTATTTGCAAAAATAAACTATGCACAATTTAATATTTGGTAAAACTTTGTTAAAAAATACCACTGGCAGTGGTACCAATTATAATGCGTTCACGTCTGTGATTCAAGTACCACTGAACCTCGGGTTGATCGAATTTTCAAAGGCAACTTCGAATACCTGGAGATAGTAACAGGGGACTTCCATACTCCACATACAATCCATACTTAGATTATTGTGAAACTGTATTACATATAAGCGAATTATTCCAACCCATTAGCGTGGTTATACACGCATGCATACATACATACATACATAC
>NC_046663.1:85785131-85788454 GCF_010883055.1 Belonocnema kinseyi
ACAAAAGCCATTTTTTTTACCTTTAATCAAAAATTGGTCCACATAACATATATAATAGAAGTAAATATTAGGGATCATACTCAAATTATGTAACAACTTAGGGGGAGGGAGTCGAAAGATTTTGTTACATTTGTTTCGAAAGGAGTGGGGGTCCTTAATTCAAGTACGTAATTTTTGGAAATTCGCAAATAAAACAAATAACTCGCAATAATTGTACAGAAATTAAATTTGAATTTAACTTTATTACTTTACACGCCAAAGAAAACCTAGAGAGTAAAAAACGAACCTAGCTATCAACATTCTAAAAAAAATCAAGGAACAGCCCGGGATTTCGAAAATAAAATCTTTCAAAAGTCAGGGAATTCCCATAACTTTAAATAACTGTCAAGCAGAATAAATTTTAAAATTTCCAAACATTTTCTATTTCATTTTAAAAAAATTCTAGGTAAAAAATGTTACAACTATAAGAATCTGGTCTCTAAATATTTATGGTCAGGGAAAAATTAGGGAATTTTTAAAATTGTTTTTTGCAGTAATCCTGAAATAATATACTTGTTAGCAATTTATTTTCCTTGTGTTTATGTATTTTACTTTTCTGTTATTTTCTCCTGAAGATAATGCTTTTAATTATAAATTTAATCATTAGTTTAAAGATTTAACTTTTTTATTAAAAAGTCTTCTTTTTTGGTTCAAAATTTAACTGTTTTGCCAAAGATTCGTCGTTCTGCGTTGTAACTTCAACTATTTTCGTAGAAAATTTACTTTGTAATTAAAATTCATATTTTGGCGTTGGAAAATTAAACTAAATTCCTTTTGGATGAAAGTTGAAATATATATTTTTATGTTTTTGAAAATTTTTCTTTTTATTTACAAATTTATCTGTTTTAGTAGAAATTGCATCTTTCTTGGACAAAAATGCAACTGTTTGGTGAGAAATTCAATAATTCGGATAAAAAGTGTTTCTTTTTGGTAGAAAATTCAAGTATCTTCGTAGAAAACTTATGTACTTCTTATTAAAAACTCATATTCTGATGTTAAAAAGTCAAACTCAAACATTTTTGGATCAAAATTCTACTCATTTTTTTAACCTGGTCTTTTTGATTAAATTCATCTACTTAATTAGAAATTTTATCTCTCTTGGATAAAATTGCAACTGTTTGGTTGAAAACTTGACTTTTTTGTTAAAAATACAACTATTTCGTAATAAATTTAATGTTTGCTCAAAATTCATATTTTGCTGTTCAAAAGTCAACTGGAATCTTTTCTGGTTGAAAATTCCACTATTTTCTTTAAAAGTCTTTGTAATTTAAAAAATCATATATTTTAGTATAAATTGCATCTTTCTCGGGTGAAAATGCCACTGTTCAGTTCAAAATTAATCTTCTTTGTTTGAAGTTTTAACTAGTTTGTTTAAAAGTTTTGGTTAAATCATTCTGTTAAGTTATGGGCAAGTCCTATGTATAATTGAAAATTTTCGACATGAAAAATGGTTTTTAAAATTGCAGTAATAAATTTCTAATATACTTTTAACGTCGAAAATGAAGAATGCAGTCATTGTTTATTTTTTTAAACAATTTCTTATAAAATTTTGGCGTTCAATCAGATGAAGTTGATTTATTTAACAACAAGTTTATTTGAATTCAGAAAACTTATTTCTCAGAGTTGAATCTAACTCAACAAATAATTACATTTCGTGAAACAGGGCATGAAAACATGTCATGCAAGCAGAGGACGAAACTATAAGTCTCCTGTGTGGGAGTCAGCTCTCTTATTTTGATAAAATACATTTGGAATGCCTTTATCAGTGACTGGCGAACATCGATGCGGAATAAAATTTATTTCATGAGAAGGTCGTTCTGATCATAGGTGATGCTCAATTGGTTCAGAAAATTGCTGAAGCATTATTCCTAAAAATATATCTTTAAAATCCCACAATAACCTTACTCAAGTTTTTCAAAGAGATGCTCGGTTCTCTTGCTAATTTCAGTCGTTCGAGAAGTATTCTCAAAATTGGGAATATCATTCTCTCTTCTGTATATGACTATGCTATTGGTAAATATTTATTCCAACTGTAATTTAAACTATGCATTACACTTCTGTTTCACTAATAAATTATTTCCAATATAAAAGAACACACATTTGAGCACTTTTTCCGGTTTATAAAGTAATTACTAAAAAATATCGTTCATTTCAACGTTAAGAAATTCAAGCACATGTAAAAGGGTCACTTTTAAGTTTTTATTTTTGCAAAAAGGAACATGTTGTTTAAATAAAACTTTCTTTAAAATATTTTTAAATATCCTAGACTATTTGAATTTCCAAGTACAATTCCTTTAAATATTTTTTAATCCTTGAAGTATATTGAAAATTCCTTATAATCTTCAAAGATATTATGAAACTTTATAGCTCCTACAAAATCCTTCTAAAACATTCGAAATTATTCAAAACTGTATTACATTTTTAAAAACAATACCTCAAAATTATTTAAATCATTAGAAAATCCTTAGCATTTATTAACACGCTTAGAAATTCCTTGTAGTATTTTAAAAAATCCTAAAACCGAGCCTTAATCTCTTGAAATATAGAAGACGTCAAGAACAAAATAATGTACGCTACCATAAAGAAGAAAGAATGCTTTATGTATCCAACATTGGATTCCTAATGATTTTAACCAAAACAATTTTCTTAGATCTTAACGCACTGTCACCCCATTTTTCTTTTTTGAATCATTTTAATGAGAGTTTATTAAGCAATACAAAATATATAAAAATGATGCATATAATTAAGTACAGTTTACAAAATGTGAATTGGATCATGAAAATATTGTATCGTCCGTCCTCGTACTGACATTTTCTTGATTCAATGCTCATTTTTTTCGTTTAATGATTTTCTCATAATTTTGTTGCCATGCTAGAAAAATCTATGGATTTCAACAATCTTAAGTGGTAGAAAGGATCTTACAAAATATCAAAAGGATGTAAATTTTTTTAAAAAGTTCCAAAGAATTTCAAAATATTTGAAAAATTGCTAAGAATGTAAAAGAAATTCACAAGATTTCAAGAATTTTCTTGAATCTCCAAGGATTTAAAAGATTTGTAGGGATCTGAACAGTAATTTTAGGGAAAACTTTAAGGCTGTTGGTCTTCTATTTTTAGTTTCTTTTCTATTTTTTGAATTCCTTTATGTGTTTTTAAAGGACTCTGTGATATAAAAATTCGTTTTGTGGGTTCTGCAGAATGGGTATGAACTTCTACAGTCTTTAAAGTGTATACACCAAACTCTCGCATTGAGTCCGGTGTCAGGGGTTACCCTCAAATCACCTT
>NC_046663.1:85788464-85798186 GCF_010883055.1 Belonocnema kinseyi
TATTAGAATATATATATATATGTATATATAATTTCGCGACCGCTCTCGCCCGGCTCTCCTGAAAAACTGAGTTAGCCAGCATTCCTAGGAAGGCTTAGAACGGGGTGACTGACAGCGAGAGTTTGGTGCATTGTCAACTTATTACATTTTTTAGCATGGTAGTTATATTTTCTACATTAAACTATGAAGGTGCATAGTTCCAAGCAAGGATTTGCATAAATTATGGGCATTTTGGTTGTAAAATAGTTCATCCGTTGAAGGGACTTAGAAAGATATTTGTTTTGAATTAAAGAAACCGCTCTTGACAGTTTAAACTTTTAGCACCTTATTAAAATATATACATATACAGGTGGGAGCCGTTCCTAAACTACGTTAGCAATTTGAGGGCTGAGGGGGTTGCGCCAAAAACTATGGTTGATAACAGGGGGTGTACGGGGTATCAGGTAAATGGAATTAACGTTATGTCCCTATTTCGCTGTTTATTGATTTTTCAAAGAATTCGTTTCTCCCATGTTTTCGAGAAAGTTTCCTCTTTTGTTTCGTTTTTTCAGTTTATTAAGAGATCCCATTTAGAAAATTCGACTATTTTTAGTTAAATGTTAATTTAAAGTTAAATTCACCTACTTTGTTCGAAACTGACTACTTTGTTAAAAATTCATTTTTGTTGTTGCTGAGGATTCATCTGCTTGAGTGAAAATTTAACTACTTTGAAGAAAATTCGTTTAATTTCTAGTTGAAAATTAATTTTTTCAAATGAAAATTTAACTGTTCACAGTTGTCAAAGGAAACTGAAGTTTCCTAGTTGAAAATTCTACTATTTGGATGAAAATTCGTCTTTTTTGGCAGAAAATTAATCTTCTTTGTTGAAAATTCATCTTTTTTTCTTGAATTCAAATGTTTTTAATTTCAAATAAATATATTTGGGGCATGCAATATCAACTATTATGTTTTATTTTCGAAAATTCAAATGTTTTGTTGAAATTTCGTCATTTTGAATAGAAAATTCTTCCCTTCGTATTTAAAATTTATTTTTATTCTGTAGAACAGATCGTGGTTGAAAATCTATCTTTTTTGTTTATAAATTAATCTTTTCGGTTTTAAAAGTCAACTGTTTTCTAAAAGATTCAATTTTTTAGCTTGAAAACTCAACTTGTTGGTTAAAAAAATAATCTCTTTGGGTAGAAAATTAATCCTTTTTGGCGAAAAATTGAACTATTTGGTTGATTTTGTGATCTGTAACGAAGAAAGGGAGGGATAAAGAATGAAATCCTGAGAGAGAAATATCTAAAGTCCTGCTTTGACCAATTAGCGAAATTGGTATCAGGCATCGCGAGCAAGGCTCTATCTGATTTGCGTATTATACTAACGAATACGTTTGTCACGTGTTTGGTCTTATATTGAAATAGAATTAAATCGAAACGGAAACCCATGGACCGAATTCCCATGACATTTCGAACACGCTTCATTGAACGTGTGGGTCTGCACAGTAGAATATCTGGTAACAATTATTGGCTTTGAACAACTGCAATAGCTATGCAGACGGCCTCGATACACATGAGAAGCGTAAATCGAAAGTCCCCGGAAGCAGCCACGCCTGTCGGCTATTATCGAAGTGTCATTTTTTTATAGATATATAGTTGAATTTTCAATAGATAGGGGCAAATGGTATTCTAAGACATCATAAATCTATGAAACCACGAATTATCAACAGACTCATATCCACCACAAGCCGGGTGTAAAGGAACTTGCATAAACGAACTAATTGTAAGATATCTTGGGGACGGGGAGGGGCAGGGAAGTTAACGATCTTTCTATGCTGTCTTACATACGGGGGAAGTTGTCGAAACCATTTCTAAATTAGAATACTTTCAAGTCTGTGAATGCGAAATATATCGGACCAGTTAGCACCTGATCTATCAAATACGATGGAACCTAAAATTATAGCCGACCTTGGATATTTCACTTTGAATTCGTGATTTGTAATTATTAGTTATTGCAAATCCATAGCTTTTGTATGGAATATTAAAGATAGTAATGAACGATTACAATGAGTTAATAATAGCTGTATAATAATAATAAGCTCCATAGGAGTTTAATTTCAAAATTTTCAAATTTTTTGGAACTTTGAGTTTGAATTAGGAAATTATTAGGTATAACAAAGCAATTTAGAAACTCGAATTTTGTAATGTTATTTTTGAAGTTTCATTCTTAAATCTCATTTTTAAATTTGGCATTGTACAATTTCAAATTAAGCGAAATTGAAGGCTTATAAATATATATTTTAAAGAAATATAATATATATTTGTATACATATTTAAAAAATATATTTCAAATATTTATTTATGCTTAGTTTCTATGTACACCCCTATGTTCGGTTGTGATTCCTCTAGAATCAAACCGAAGGGCCTATGACAAAGCCACCGAACGCATCCTCGGGTTGCGTATAGAGGGTCCTTGTACCAAGGGTTTCTGCTGAGTATGGTTTCAAAATCGAATAGGCAGTCACGGACAATTGTCCAGGGGTGGTCCCGAAGAAATTAACCCCCAAGCGGAGGTGTGAAAACCGTGCCAAATGCTGAATCCCACCTGGGTGAGGCGTCTAGAACGGGGACTCTGGGATATCAGGCGACCTCTCAAAGTACGCAGCCTTATTCTTGCATGCGGGGCTCTACAAGGATGGACGAACCCTTTTCCCTAGCTTCTCATGGGAACAACAATGACAACACCAAATATAGTTGTAGTAAGAGCGATTCAAAACAACAGAACGCGTAGGGCTCCCGAAATTGGGTCGGCCAACAATGCCGACCACTCTAGAGCTAAGAGAGCCAATGAAGATGGATTCAATGCGACGGATCGACGGAATCTCGGGACCTTTAAATGGACGGAGCAACTGAACAGCGACTTGCTAGAGTGCTACAATGCGAGTGTGGCCCCTGAACGGGGTTACATGGCAAGACTGCATGCTCTGTGGTGCGAGAAACACCCGGAGCAGTCGCAGTTTTCGCACCAACGTCTGCGAAATCATGCCGAAGTACTCCAAAAAAGGAGCTATGTAAGCAGAACGCTTACTCTACCACAGCCAGAACAAGCCGGCAACAGAGAAAGAGAGGCAACACTAAGACCAACAGTGGGCAGGCATCCGATAGAGGAAGAGCGATGCTTTATGACCCGGAGAAACATCAACACGCAGGTTTCTCTTAAGCCTAAAGATCTGGCTGAAATAGATGACGAGCTTCGTGGACATTTTTCCGAAGAATCCGACGCCTGGACTATCAATTGTTGTGTGTATAATGTAGCAAGAGCTTTGGCCGATGCGAACCGCAAAAAAAACCAAACGGTTGATTATAAGACCAAAAGACGAATGCGTCAACTCGCCATAAAGATAGGCTGGGCAAGACAGTATGCCTCCCTTATTCAGTGTGTGATTCACTACATCACATCTAGCAGGAATTTTACCGCCAAGGTTCAAAAGTTCGCGCGCGAACTCCGGACCCATTATCACACATTTAAAGCTGCTGATCATCATGCAGCATATTGTTGAGAGAATATGGATACTATTTGACGCTAAGAAAAGTCTAGAGCGGAGAGGTGTGGGTCAGAGAAAATCAATATTTTCTCTCTAGCCCATCTCGACTCTTTCAAAACCCTCTAGTTACTGTCGACCACCCGCTCAAACCAGAGGAGGTCGAAGTATTTTGGAGAGAAGTCTGCGATGTGCAGCATAGACTGGACGAAGACTCAGATAACATGAATAGCTTCAAGGAGCTATGTGATGCCCTCATAACATCTGACAAAGAATTCCCACCCATCACTACTGAGTAGGTGAAGAAAGTATAGAGTGGCATGAAGAACTATTCCGCTCCGAGATCAAATGGTATCAAGACCTTCTGGTGGAAGAAGCTTCCTTCAACCCATCAGCATTTGGGCCATATTTTCACCTCATATTTAAAGGCGAAAGAGCCAATTCGGGAGTGGTTGGTGGAAGGGCGCACAGTACTTCTGCCAAATATGGGCAACTTAGCTGATCCGAAGAATTGCAGGTCAATCACTCGTCTGAAAACACTGTACAAGATCTTCAAAGCTAAACTGAATGATAGGATTGTTTAGACAATCGGACCTATGTCACAAGAAATGTGCGAACAACGCGGCTCAAAGAAAAGCGTAGCAGGATGTAGGGAGATCCTCTTTGCCGATATAAGTGTTTGCAAATTCGCAGCGTCCTACCAGCGCTACCTATCGATGGCCTGGATTGATTACCGGAAAGCTTTCGATTTATACTCCCAGATACTTGTCATCGGCCTGGTGGAAAGCCTAAAGGTTCATCCGCACATCGTGAGGTGCATACAGAGAATGATGCCGCTTTGGAAAACCAGATTTACGATTTCATCTGGAAAACATCGTCTGACAACTAACAACGGCACCTTCCAGAGATGTATTTTTCAGGGCGATACCATGAGGCAAGAGGTCGAACTTATGTTTCAAGACAAATTTTACTCTGAGCGATGGAGTTTGGTTTACAAAAATGCGCTAACGCTTATTTAAAGCGAGGAAGACCCTGAGCTCGTCGACAGAAGCGCCATACAATACCTTTGCATCTATAAAGGATACTCTTCAAGACAAATAGAAACGCCTCATCTGGCAGATTTGGTCTTCCGAACTGTTTGCGAGGAACAAAGTATCTTCAATAAACATGCTTACCGTCCTGGCAGTACCCTATTCATTTGGAGTCATTCCATGGATGAAAAACGAGGTCAGATCTTATGATATCAGGACACAAATCGTTATGCACATGAACAAAAGCATGCACTGTAAGTCTTCTGTTCCGCAACTATACATCTCACGCTTTAAGTTAACGTTAGTATACGGGATCGGAAACTTTGTAGAAACTTTTAAAAATATGTTCATCCAGTTCTACAGTGGCTATTTTGAAAATTAAATCGAGTCTTTTGAATTTGAACATTTGTCGAAAAATCTTTTTAAAATGTTGATCGACTTTTCTAGACAAGATTTTTAAAATGATTTATAATTTTTAATTAGAACTACCGTATGGAATCCTACATTTTCGGAAAAAAGTGATATAGGTTGTTAAGGAAATAGTGGAGCTAAGATTTAAATGAGATCTATGAAATTATAACAAGATTGACTTTAAAAAACAGCGATACGAGATCGAAAACTTTATGAACACTATATATTACTTAACACTGCGAAGTACTGTCATACTAAAGCTTAACAGTTGAATTCCATTAAAAAAACACAGTGTTTTCTAAATTCTAGTATCTATACTAGACGGGTTTTATTTATATTTGGTGGAATTTTATTTAGAATTTCTTTGATTTCCCACGGTAACATTTTTTTCCGATTAATCTCATTATTTTCGAAACTGTATGCTGTTCTTGGTCCAATTCGTCTATACCTTCAAAAAATATACATAATTCAAAATTCCCTAACTCATCTTTTTTTTGCTCAGAAATACCCCCCCCCCCCCACGCTCTTATGTATTTCTCTTTGGAAGCATACTACGCATCCTCATGTACCACAGAATATTACCGCGCATCTCTGAGTATCTTAAACCTGCATTGCGCAGTTCTATATACTGTAGAATTCTACTATGCAGTCATATCTACCACAGAACTTACTGTGCATCCGCATTTAGAAATGGTAAAATGAAACAGTTGAATTGACACTTGAAGAAATTAATTTTTAATCTCAAAAAATAGGTTTCCACAGAATGATTAAACTATCCACTAAAATAGTTCAATTGTCAAACATGAATATAAATTTTGTCACTGATAATCAGTGAAAGGTTACTTATTGATTCAGTAAAATAACCACTTTTGAGGGTTTGCAGCACTGCACCATGTCAATTTACCAAATCATAATAAAATAATATTTCAGTTTATTCATTGAAAGAATCATAGTTAAAACTTAAAACCCATAAATATTATCAAATATTAAAAAAGGTGAAAAGTTCCAATGCTTTTAAATGACGAATAACCTCACATATTACTTTAATTTTAAGATTGGACTGTCTTGTACAAATCCGTTAAGTAAGTACTTCCTATACGAGTTAGAGTATATTTATCCCGCAATTAATTCAGCAGACTTACAGCCCGAAAATTAAAAAAGTTATTTCATTAAGGAATTCTTCTTGCTACTGAAGTAAAAGAGTAACAACAACGCTTAAAATAAAAATGTAAAGGTTATGCTTCGCATGATTTAATCTGGTGTTACTGAACTGATTCGTCAATAAGACCGAACTCACTGATTAATCAGTGAAATGTCTAACTACTATTTCAATCAGTGAATTTTTCACTGATTCATATTTAGAGAGTAGTTTAATTTTCAGTTAAAAAAATTAATTTCCAACAAAAACAAAACTTATTTTAAGAATGCAGTAAAATTTTCTATGAAGTAAACTAGTGTTTCACGAAAAGGTTCAATTTTCAGCCAAAAACATGATATTTTAACCTTAAAAAATAATTTTCTACCGAAAAAGGCTGGTTTTTGACAACGCGCATGAAAACATATATTTGAAAATTATTTCGAAAACCTCTATAAAGTACACCGAATTACCAGGATCACTCTGGAATATTCCAGATTTCAAGTGGATTAAGCCGGTGAAAATTCCACTATTTTGTAGATAATGCGTCTAATTGGGTTTAAAATTCCACAGTTGTGTTGAAAATTCATCTTATTGGTTGAAGATGCAACTATATAAAAAAATGATTTGTTTTGGTCGAAGGTAAGTGGTTTAAAATTAGTTCTTTTTTCATTTGAAAATCCATCTTTTCCCTTTTAAAAGTTAACTGCTTTCTAAAACATTCGAATTTTCAGCTTAAGAACTTTACCCTTTTTTTTTAAATTACCCTTTTCGGATAAAAATAAAATGTTTGCTTGTTCGCAATGTATCTATTTGGTATTTTTTATTCTACTCAATCTTAAGAACTGTTATTGTAATATTTTCCTTGTCAGCTTTTGTCACTAAGAGATCTAAATTATTTCTTAGGAACTTTTTTGGTTCTTTATATTCCCTAGGAATTGCATTTTAGTGCGGTTTCGTGTATGGCCCTAAACGGCCTTAAATTAAAGCGAGCACAACATTCACTCGCTCTGAAGGTAAACGTTCAGGGTCGTCTAAACCATTTCCAATTGGAATATATAAAATTACGCACGAGACGCGCATGAGTATTCGCGCATTGCCCCTTTGTCGCCACGCTGCTCATGATCACGCGTGGCTGAGCAAGCCTCTCTCGACTCACGGATTCCTCACTTACCACGAAACCGCTAAGGCATCAATGCTCGAAACGACTTGAATGGGAGATACTCAAATAGGATTCTCAGTAGACCCTAAGTCAGTTCCTTATCTTTTATTGATGATAAACATTTGTTAGTTATAAAATAATTAAATAATCCCGAGAATTTAAATTTATATTCCTGCAATTTATCACTTGGTTTTACTATTTTTCGTTATTTACAAATTGTCACTAAACAAAATCTAACTGAATCTTTTGTAGTATATAATTATTACAAACTTTAGTAATTTGTTATGCTCGTGTATGATACATCCACAAATGACGTCAATAACATGAGTGCATTAAACCATGTAGTGAAGATTGAATTCAGCTTTATTGCAACTAGAACGACAACGCATTCAAGATAAATTTCTTATATTCGATTTTATTACAAAATAACTTGATTATTTCCTATCTTAAGAAAGTGGTTTACCGATTTATCGCATACATTGCTTGTTGTGGAAAACCTGATTGGTTTCGACCCTGCGTAAATATAAATTTTAGCAGCTGTTTAGGTTTGTTTATTTAATTATAACGATTACAACTTTTCCGCACCGTCAATTTTATAAATTAAAGGTCGTAAATAAGTAATTTTATGTCATGATAAAATTTGTTTCTAAATGCTTCTAAACATGATCACTAAAAGATAAAATTTTAATTGTAAATGATTTTTTAACATTCCGAAACAATTCTCTTTTTAATATTTTACTATCACACTATAATTTGTCAACTTTTTTGTCACACTTTCAAAGAGATGAGAAACATAAAATTATAACCAAAAACTTAGATTATATCAATTCACCGGCACCGGTAAAAATGGAATTATAATTCTGGAGAAATTCGAAATGATTTAAGTTTGAGATTGGAAATTGTAAAAAAATTCAAGTAGGTTGAAAGATATGTCGAAGTTTTAAAAAGTTAAAAAAAAACAGTTTAAAACTTTAAAAGATTTTAAGAACTTAAAAACAAAATATAAACTTATAAAGATTTAAAATAAAACGTTGAAACTTTTTAAGAAATTTGAAAGCTGTCAAGAAAGTAAACAACTTTTCTGAAAATTCCTAGGAAATTTGTCAATGCTTTTTCATTAAAAAAAAATTAATTGTTAGATAAAATTTGAAAAGATTACCAAAAATGTCGAAGGAAATCTGGACGACTTTTGTGCAATGTTTGAAAGATTTTTTTTTCAATTTACGAAATATACATATTAATTCGAAGCAATTTAAAAGGTGTTCGAAAATTCATCTTCTTTGATAGAAATTACATTTTTTCGGTTTAAAAACTCAAATGTTTTATTGAAAATTAATCTGTTTTGCTTAAGGATTTAACTACTTTGTTGAAAATTCATCTTTTTTAAAATAAATTTACTTCTTTTTGAATAAAAATAAGACCTCTTTGTGTTAAAATGTCAACAATTACATTTTTCGTTTAAATTTATATTTTTTGGTGGAGAATACACCTTGAAATTTTTGTAAAGAGTCTAACTATTTTTCATTTATTTTAATTTGACGTAATTAAAAGCCTTAAAAATCTTTTTCAATTTTTTTAAGAATGCTAGGAAAATTATATTTATATTGATATTAAAAACAAACAAACAAAAAGAGTTAAGAGACAAAATTTTATTTATTATCTTAGCGCGTATACTATGACCCTATTAGAAGTAAATTTGTTTTTACAAGTCCGTTTCTTTTTTTAATCGAACCTTTTCGTGAAATACTAGTTTACTTGATAGAAAATTTAACTGTATTTTAAAAATAAGTTTTGTTTTTGTTGAAAATTAATTTCTTAACTGAAAATTAAACTACTCTCTAAATATGAATCAGTGAAAAATTCACGGATCGAAATAGTAGTTAGACATTTCACTGATTAATCAGTGAGTTCGGACCTTTTCACTAATCATTTCAGTAACATCAGAGTGAATCAGGTGACGTAGTTTCATTGTCTCGTTAAAAAAATGCGCATTCTTAAAAAAATTTATTATTAAACATTTTATTGCAGCTTTTGTCGGTATTTCAAAACCTGAATTTGGTAATTTCCAATTTTATTTTACGATTTAAAAGTTACATATACTGTCTATACATCATTCGTGCCTTTTTTAACTTCTAAATTATATCCCTGACCTCGGTGACCCACGAAATTTCGATTAATGAGGCGTTGGGGCGATGGGGGGGGGGATAAGTTTCAATCGAAAGTAATACCTGGTTTTTGTTTTATGCTGAGGTCACCAACCTTAAGCAGATTTGTGTTAGGTGGGAGTTCATATGATCTCATTTTCTCATTCCCGGCCCTCCTTTAGGTACGAAACTTAAAATTTATATACATATATACATATATATATATGACAAATTTTTAATTATATATAATTAAAAATTTGTCATAAGGACAACCGCAGGATTTCGCCGGGAGCGGGTGCTAATCTGAAAAATTGCA
>NC_046663.1:85798286-85803927 GCF_010883055.1 Belonocnema kinseyi
GAAATGCTCCTTTGCCCACTTCTTCGTGATTCCTGACCATTTTAAGAAGAGGGTCTCTTCCATTTGCAACTCTATGTGCTGTACCCAGAATAATCCTCTTGTCAAGACATTCAAGACTCAATATTCTTTGAAATACTGTGAAATAGTTCAAAGAAAAAATTTAATTTTTAAATTTCCATTATTTTTTTATGCAATTTTGTATTATTTTGTATGCAGTAAAAATTTGAATTTTCATTTTTTCAATAAAATTTAAAAAGTTGTTATGATAATCTTATAGAGCATTTAAAAAGCAAAATTTTTCTTCGCTTGAATTTTTTACATATCGTGCGTTATTTGGTTTAAAATGATCATTTTCGTGTGTTTTTTGGAATTTTGTAAATGCTATGACTCTGGTAAATTTTGGATTTAATCAAAAAAAGTAATAAGGATAAATTGTTCGTCTGTTTGCATACTATAAATATCCGTGGAGAAAAATTTTGAATCTTGAAAAAAGTGGTCTCAAAAATTTTTAAAATACGCTCAATTTTTGAATTTTATCCAAAATGGCTGGCTAACAAACGCGACTTTTATTTTAGGACAATAAAAGAGTATACTAAAGGCCAATCCATTCTGTCAATTCTTGCGAAAGTTATCGTGCTAAAAAACTTAAAATCTCAAAGACTCAAACAAAGACTCAAAACGTGACATTTGACAAAAACGGGGGGGGGGGGGGTAGATTTTCACACAAATCTAATACCTGCTCTGATAAGAATGTAAACAAAATTATTTCGAACCAAAAATCGAATTGTTAACAAAATTCGTAAATTAAAAAGTGATTAATAAGAAATTTGTAGATCTTTTTGGGGTGCATGAGTTTTGTCTTGTTATATATTTTCGTATCCTGCAGTTTGAGCGCAGAATGGAATTTTTTATTTTTTGTACTTTCTTTTTCATATCAAATTTTGAGTTTTAGATTTTCCAGCGAAATTCAAAAAGTTGTTACGATAATCTTGTAGGGCATTCAAAAAGAACAATATTGTTCTTTTGACTTTTTTCATATCGTGCGTTATTTGGCTTAAAATATTGATTTTCGTGTTTTTTTCTTGCAATTTTGTAAATGTTATAACTCTGACAATTTTCTTTTTATCGAAAAGGTCATAAGGATAAATTGTTCGAATTTTCCAGTACTTTAAGCGGTCGCATATAGAATTATTAAATTAAAAAAAAATGTTTTCAAAAATTTTCAAAATGCTCTAGCTTTTTGAATTTTTTCTAAAATGGCTGGCTAACGGACTCGACTTTCAGTTTTTGAGACTCAGAGTGTGCCATCTCTGATGAGAATGTAAAAATTTACTGAATAAAATTATTCAAATTAAATAATATTGTTCGAACAATACATTTATATTATCCTAAATATTATTTTCTGTATGCTTACAAATATTTTTTTTAGTTTGAAAAGAAATATCATTATATAAATTATTATTATATTTCTCATAAAGTTACATAAAGACACAGTCTTAGGTGAAACCAATAAATAAAGTACCTGATACTCGACTTCCGGGGTGGCGTGGAAAAGAGTTACTTTTTCAATAAATGTTTCCTCTGCAATGCTTAATTAATAAATGTTAGTAACAAAATGGTAGAACCATCAACCAAGAAGACTAATTTTCAAAAAAAATTATGTATAAAATATGCAAAAAATATATATCGCGCAGATCAGTATTGGAACAAAGGCGAAACAATAAATGGCTTTTTCATCAAAAAATAAAAAAGTATACAAAATCAAGCTTCAGAATTTAAACATATTAGGCCACTTTTAAAAAAAACAATTGGGTTTCTTTGATGATTCATAACTGAGCACCTGTTAGAGAAAGAAAGTTTTTTAACTTTCTTATAATTTTTTTCTAGTTTAGTTTTGCCGTTGTAACTCTTTTTACATTTTATAACGCATCGTAGCTACGCCTTTCACTTACTTAATACGGTGTAAAAGTGATAGATGCCTGGACTAAATTAAATCAATGAAATTTTACTGAAAATCAGTGACGTTCGTTTGTTTATTTCAATCATTGTAAATTCCCTAGGAGATCGAAAGTATCACAATACATAGGAATTTAGCGAATAGTCCTTTGATTCGAATTTATTCAGTACTTTTCAAATAAAGAATTATGTCAACTAATTTTATTTTATTAGATAATTAAAAAAATTACATAATTACATTTGAAAAACTTTAATTTACATAATAACATATAATAAATACATTTAAAAAAATTACATAATTACATTTTAGATCGAGACTCGCAACATTATTGTTAAATTGGATACAGGAGGTTTAGAAATGAATCTATCAAATATCGTCAAATGCCTTCGTAATTAAATATGTGTTGGACTTTCTCTATATTAAATTTAAACTGGCTCTGAATTCAATTCTCTGTATCTTGTTACAAATGAGCAAGAATAAGGCTAGACATAAAGAAAAGTTAAGTTAATAAAATATTAACAAAAGTCTAAAAGTTTTCAGAATATTCCAGAATTTCAGAATAATTTGAAAAAGTCCGTAACAATCTGAAAACATTTAAATGATTTTAGAAAAATTCTAGAACATTATAGAATATTCTAGCAAAATACTGAAACGTCTGAAATATTGTAGTATAATGGAATCAGATTATTTTTGAACTATTCTAGAAAATGATGATACATTACGGCATATCAAAGAAAAAGTTCAGAACTTTCTAGAAAAGTTCAAAAATTTCTAGAACGATCTATACGGAAAATTCCGGAATATTAGAATATCCTAAAACCTATTAGAATCTTCTTGTTAATTCCCAAAAAGTATATATTTTTTTTTATGCAAATTATAAATTACGAGATAAGATTCACATATTATATTATATCACTTTTGATATAATTTATACCAGTTTATTGCAAATAAAAAAGTATTTCTACGTTAAAATCAATAAGATATTTTACAAATTATTTCTATCAACTGGAATCGCACCCGCGCACATTAAACAATTTATTTTCATATTAACAGATTTCTAAGTGAAAGTACTTCTTCAAGACTAAAAATACTTGGAGACTTTGTTTTTTATTTTTTGTTCAGGATATCTGTAAAAATAATTCTTAGTTAACATTTTTTTAATTGCAGAGTAATTTTTCTCAACAAACAAATTAATACCTTAGCCATTTTGTACTATAACGACTTGGTTTCCTTAAAAAAATTAATCAACAATTTTTGGACAATAAATAACACATGCCCACAAAAAAAGGTGCCTGGACTGTGTACGAGACTAACGTGTTCTTATGTATTTTGAGCTGCTGAATCCGAATTCGATCTCAGAATTGGGTTTTAACGGTACAATTTTCCTTTAGCCTAGGGGAAAAGTAAAAAATCTAGGAAATTCTGGAATCTGCGAAGGTGATAATCAATTTTTAACTACTTGGGAAAATCTTTCTCTTGATATACTTTTTACCAGCCAACAATTATTTTTTATTTTATAAACAAATTCAAAACTTAATTACTTTTCAACATTTTTTTCTTACGAAATTGACTACCAATGACTCAGAAGGACCGTATTTATTCTGAGACTATGTTGGATGATATAATTTGTTATTTAATTCAACAAATTTGATAAAACAATATGCAAATATCCGTTATGTCTTTATGTTATTTTATCAATGAGTCACAATTCTTTTTTACAGAAATTTTATTTAAATCTAAAAAAATATAACTAATTATTTTTTATTTATATCCGGAACAATAAAAATAAACTCTTCATGTATTTGTATTCGATTCAAAGATTAAGCCAAATATTTAAAGAATGGCATGAATGAGTCGTTATCAATCATCGCTAGACCAAAAAATTAATACAAGGGTTTATAATTTATAAATAATATTCAGAGTGTGATTAGAGGCCTTGTAAAATATTGGACATGCATTCTAATCGTTTTCAAAGATTACGATCGTTCGATAGAACGTTGCCGGTCGGTGAATGGAAAAGGAGAGAATGGCCATAATTTCGTTGCAAGTAACCTTTGCAGAGTAATGCACTTGTGTAATAGCTGATAATGATAAGACAGTGTGAACATAGTTTTGATATATTATTTTTTTTAGAATACTGATCATTTTTAATCAAAAGCGGTTTAAAAAGGAGTAATAAATTACAATTCTGAAAGTCTAGAATTAACTCTTCTTATCTTAGATTATATAAACTAGATACAATTATATATTATAGCCGAATTTTTTCGACACGAATAGCTGGACCTGTAAATGACTCTATTTATCCCGACGTTACGGTACAATTAGCCGCTGATTTGAGGTACATGAGGTCACTCTAATGAAATTTATTACTAAAAAAAGTTCATCATCTATTAGGCACATTCTCCAAGCAATAAAATTAAAAATATATAATTATAACTTTAAGAAATTCTTTGTAAGTTCACTATAATTATTAATTTTTTGTAATATTTAAAATGGAAGAAAAATATATTATATTATTAGTGAAATAGAAATTAAGTATTTTGAAAAGAAATGACTACTTTTTATAGTCACATTAGGTATATTTTAGTTTGAATATATAAGATATGCCAGCTGTAAGAGTTTGATAATAATACCCATAATAACCATCATCAATTAATGAATAAATTAATTAATAACAATTCATTTCCTAGCATGTATTATGTCTTTCAGCTTACAATATAATGTTTTATAAGAATATGTATTTATATGATTTCTAATTTGTATAATTAATATTACTAGTATAATGCTGTGAGAGCGAGCTAGAGTCAACATTTAGAGTCAATCACAGTTCTTCTCATGGACATATGAAGAATAATTCTAATGTCTATTGTTTTTCTTGATTTTCGAAAGAACATTCCATAATTTCGACGACTTTCCATAGTTGTAAAATTCAAAACGCGGTCAGTTTAATGATACGCATTTCAAATTTCATAAATTTTTAAAATTTAGGATTGAAAACTTTGGACTTTTGATCTTCAAAATCGTCACAATTTAAGAATTGTTATTTAGAGAGAAAATTGATAATTTTCGAATAATTTAATCTGAAAAATGGCACTTTGAAAAATATAGAAAAAAGTTTTTCACTCGATTTTTGCATACGATGTTTGCAGCTAATCAATTGCAAACGTTAAAATAATTTAATAATTGAATAATAAGTTATAGTAATTCTATTAGTTCATATTCTTTTGCCTTGAACGCTGTTCTGCTAAATTACAGCTGAGGTCCGTAATCCGAAGAGAGCCGTACCCGAATTTCAGCATCCGAATCATCACAGAAAAAACTGGGGGTTCACTAAAGTTGCAGCTCAAATAAAAGTTGGTCATTAAGAATTTTAGATATAGAACTTGTGGTCCAATATATACCTGTAGAGAGCCAAAATGGTTCGTTTGGAGCGTTCTTGAAAAGAACATGAAGTACCATTCACAAACCACACGTTTGCAAAGTAGGACTGGTAAGTTAGAAATCGATTTACAGTTATCGACCGATGACTTGAGACGAAAAGTTTCTTGCACATAAATATGTATGCCTTTATGTTGAGAACTTTGCTACATAACCTGCAAATGGTGTGTACCAAGTCATTATTTCTATTTTAATTGCGATGTTAACTTCTTTTAGTTACAAACTAAAAATAACGCTGAGATTTTG
>NC_046663.1:85804027-85809991 GCF_010883055.1 Belonocnema kinseyi
ATAATTAAAAATTTGTCATAAGGACAACCGCAGGATTTCGCCGGAAGCGGGTGCTAATATGGAAAATTGCACCCGCTTCCAGCGAAATCGCGGTAAAATTTCAGCCACAGTCACATCTCACGACCGTGAGATAGGTGGTTACAGTCTGTAACGGAATCAATACGACGATCCAGCAAAAGCCTCGTTTACCCTAAGAACATGGAGCGACCCAACGACTACCGCCTTCTGCATTTTTCCCGCAAGTATTTTAGCATATTTTTGACACGCAGGGATGCTTTTTAGGCCATTAGCGAGTGAAAGCTTAGCACATCCAAGAGCGCCAATGATAAAGACGATTAGTTTAACAGAATCTTCCGGGTACAATCGTTGAAACTCCCTTATAAGGTCTCGATACCTCTCTTTCTTTTCATTCTCCTTGGCTATGATGTTTTTGTCAGCTGGTGCCGAAAATTCGATAACGAACATGGTTCGCTTCTCGAAGTCAAGAAGAACCATGTCAGGCCTCGAGTGAGCAACAGAAACAATTGTCTAGAATATAAAGTTCCAGTATATGCGGCACTTCCCATTCTCGACAAATGACTCGATTTCCCTAGGAGCATTTAGAGGAGCGATATTAATTTTAATGCCGTAAGAGTAACAGAGATGGTAATAAAGCACCCTTCGAACCGCATTGTTCTTTTGAATGTAGGTTGTTCCCGCCTGCGTTGGACAACTAGATAGTATGTGAGCTAAATGCTCGGGGTGTGCATGGCACGCCCTGCAGCTATCATCGGGAATGTCTTGGCTCAAAATGTGGCAACGGTATGTTAAGGTGGAAATGACACCGTCTTGGCATGCAAAAATGAAACCCTCTGTACCAGACTTCAATCCGGGCGATTTAAGGAAAGCAAACGTTAGCTCACAAGACATTGACTGATCCTTCACATTTCTGTGGAAGATACCGTGCATCCTCTTATCGAGGATCTGTTCACGAAAGTTTTTCTCTTGTGCTTTCTTAATTCGGGCTTTCAGGAGTGAGTACTCGAGACAGATAAGATTTGATGCATTTTGCTCACCCCTAATACTGAACTGAAGTCCGAGTGTTTCAGCAGTCTGAGAAGACGGCCGAATACTAACTCCCATATATTACAACGCTGCTGAAGGCTGGTGACCTTTTCAGCATGAAAACAGAAACATAAACCCAAGACGACTCTCTCGGTTCCAGTTCTACCTCCCCCCTCTCCCAACCCTCCCTTATTAATTAAAGTTTTTGGTGAGACTGACGTTAGAACTACAATCTCCACCATATGACCATTTGATACTTAACTTTGACATGATTTCGACTCAGAAAATAAACTTATTGCATAAATGTGTTAGTTGGGCGTATAATCTAAACAATGAATAATACAAACTACAAAATAGCCTCGGAAAGGACTGGAACTTTTAATGACAAAAGGCATGCACACGGAAAATCTAAAGGTCATGTTTTAGGCGACGAATGGAGACTGGGTGTTTGGAATGCTAGGGGAGTAAATGATCTCAAGGTAAAAGAATTGCGTGAAACTATGGACGTGAAGAAACTAGACATTTTATGTGTGTCCGAAACAAAGAAAAAGGGATGCGAAACCAAAGACATAAAAAAACGGCGTGTTGAATGGCGGATTTGAAATATGGTCAGGAGTAGACTGTGAATCACATGGTAAACAAGGAGTAGGTCTGATTTTGAATGAAAGAGCAAAGCAGCATCTCGGAGACCATGGTTTCGTGTCTCCCAGACTGCTGTGGGCTAGAATGAAAGTAGGAATCAGAAGACTATTTATCATAGCATGCTACGCGTCAGGTGGGCATCCGAAATCAGGATACAGAAAGAGTATTAGGTAATTTTGGGGATTCAAGAACAAACTATAATGGAGATAAATTAGTTGGTCTATGCTTAGAAAGGTTTCTGTTTATTACAAATACTTGGTTTAGGCATGAAATGCTCCACCTGTATACCTGGTCTAAAGGAAATAGCCGCAGTATAATTGACTTTGTTGTTGCGGATGAAAGATTAAGAGAGTTAGTCAAAGATACAAGGGTCATGAGGGGTCCTGAATGCAATACTGATCATTACCTTCTGATCTCAAAAATTAATTTAGGTCGGGGATGGAGAAAAAAGAGAACCAAGAAAGCAACACAAATGTGAATCAAAATTGAGAACCTATAGAAACCGGATGTGCGAATAGATTTCCAAAATAAGATAATCAAAAGCATAGATAGGGCAACATGGGAGGACCGTGTAAAAAACAAAGATATAGAGGGCGCCTGGACAATGTTACGGGATACCCTTGTTAGAAGTACGATCGAAGTGTCTGGTACCGTAGTTGTAGGAAGAATTTCTGGTGATGCGTGGTGGAATGATGAAATTCAGGCTGCCCAAAAAGCAAAGAGAGAAGCGTACAAGAGAACTTTGAACAACGCAGGTCTTAGCAATGAGGAAAGAAATAGACGTAGAAGTGATTATAGGCGCGAAAACGAGCTACTCAAACGATTAGTTAAGGAAAGTAAAGATACAATTAGAGCAGAAGAAGAGATGAAAATACAAAACGACTTTCAAGGAAGCAGGAAACTACTTTATAAAAAAATGAAAGGAAACAAAAGTACAGAAATTGTCATCATGAGAAATAGTAGGGAGAAATGGTATATGATGCAGACGGAATACTAGAGGCTTTCAGAGACTATTTTAGGAGACAATTCGGAGATGAAGCTATCGGACACAACAACTGTGATGTTGAACACGATGCGATAGAAAACTCAATTGAGAAAGTCTGTGTCACTGAGATTAGGGATATAATTAAGAACTTGAAAAACGGTAAGGCTGCCGGGGTAGACGGTATTAACGCTGAAATGCTGAAACACGGTGGCGCGTGTATTCCACATAAACTGTGCGAATTGATAAATTTATATTTCGAGATGGGAGGCGTCCCAGACGATTGGAAAAAAGCGATTATCGTACCAATATACAAGAGAAAGGGAGATAAAAGCGACTGCAATAATTACAGAGGGTATAGCTTATTAAGCACCGTAAGTAAAATATATTCAAAAATACTTATTCGTAGGGTAATGAAAATAACAGGAGCAAAGATTTGGGAAGTCCAAAGTGGGTTTATGCCAGGAAGGTCATGTACGGATCAAATTTTTAGCTTAAGGCAAATAACAGAAAAAAGTTTGAGAGCTGGAGAAAATGTTTTCTGTGCATTTGTTGAACTAGAAAAAGCTTTTGACAAGGTAGATAGAAGTAAACTTTGGGAAGTCCTCAAAGAGTAGGGAGTCAATGGATGGCTCCTACAAGCTATAAAAACAATATATACAGGTAGAAAAGCGAGTGTAAGAGTGAATGGGAATCTGAGTGGCTGTTTCGATATTATGCAAGGAGTTAGACAAGGATGAGTTATGTCTTCATGGTTATTTATATTATTTATGGACAAGTGTTTAAGAATGGCTCTTTTCGACGAAGAGGGTGTGGAACTCAAAACAGTAAGGGTACGTGTGTTAGTGTTCGCAGATGATAAGGTTGTTATGACAGAGTCTATCGAAGACTTACAAAGAATGTTGAATAAACTAGATGCAAGCATGAAGAGCATGGGCCTCAAAATTAACGCAAATAAAACAAAAACTATGGTTGCTAGAGAGATTAATCAGCAACCTGGGTCGGAGCAGTGTTGCGGAACGAACGTGTTATTTACTTAAATAACACGAGAATTCTGGATCAATATGAAAATTGTCTATCCCTTCTGCACACTACTCCTTTCCCCTACCGAGTGAGTCATGCCTATCTCGAAAGGGAAATGGCTTAATGGTGTAATAATAATAATCTTCGTTAAGTTATGTCCAACAGTGTTCGACTACATGTGTGCTTTAAGGGAAATATTGTGTTATTAATTAAACATATTATCCAAGTGGGCAAAGCGAAAAATAGGTTGTTTCGAAATACGCTCAATTACAATTGAAGGGGCAGATGCAATAACCACATTAGCGCTCGAACACACGGAGGATTGTTGTCCGCTGAGCAAATTTTCAAAATTGTTTAAATTTGAGTGTTGACCATTAATACTTGTAGACTATTTTATTGCGCATCTTTTTTGCACGACAAACAAATACGAAGGTTTTTTCGGTTTTAAGTCATTTAAGGAAAACAATAATTTTCAACGAAAAAAGAATCAATACTTTTTTGCATTCAACGCTCCAAATTTTTGTCGGGAATTGATATTTTCTCTTGAAAATTTTATGTAACATTCTTCAACATATTCTACGACTGTTATAGTGTTTATCTTATTATAAAAACATTTCAGAGCTGTTTAGTGAATTTACAAAAATATTTTTTTCGAAATCTGGGATGCATGTATATAAACGAATTTTGCCAACTTCCAATGAGATAAATCTTCCTTAGAGATCAAAGAAGTTTTTCCAAAAAATTTTAGATCTTTTGTCATCATGGGGAAAAAGTGAGAGTGATGTGAAAATTATGTACAGCTTGCTAACCTCGACTTGGATCGTACGTCAAATGTTTTTATAAAAAGATAAACACTCTAACAGTCGTAGAATATGTTGAAGAATGTCATATAAAATTTTCAAGAAAAAATATCAATTCCCGACAAAAATCTGGCAAGTTGAATACAAAAAAGTATTGATTCTTTTTTAGTTGAAAATTGTTGTTTTCCTGAAATAACTAAAAACCGAAAAAAAAACCTTAAAAGTATTGATGGTCAACACTCATATTTGAAGAATTTTGAAAATTTGCTCAGCAGACAATAATTCTCCGTGTGTTCGAGCGCTAAGGTGGTTATTGTATCCGTCTCCTTAATTGAAATCTTTTAGAACCCCAAGTGCGGTATCATTTAGAGCTCATTTATCGTGTTGGGTTACTTTAATGCAAGTGGGGTTCGTTTTTGTTGCAGCTCCTTTGAAACTAAAAATGGGTTCCAATAGAAACTTAAATTTTTTCTGTAATGTCCGTTAATTGCGTTACATATTATTAATAAACATTTTTCACCATTTTTTTTGCAGAAATGAAAATATTAAGAAAAACTCCTTAAAAAATCAGAAAATGAACAAAAATCTATTGCACATGTTTCAGAAAATTCTGTTAAAATTTAAAAATTTCCAGATATAGTAACTTAAAATTTTATAATAGTAAAAAAATATGAGTAATGGCAATATAAATGAACTTGTATGTGTCCATGTTACGATCAATCTCACAGGAGCACTAGCAAGTGATATTTGCAACACAAACCATTTTTCTATATACAAAAATACAGGCTACATTTTACATTTTAAAATTAATGAACTAATTTTTTTTCACTGATTTTTTGTGGTTTTTGAGTTTTTGGGTGAATTTGATCTGCATTCAAAATTAACCCCGGTGGGTAATCTTTACCCTGACATTTCAGGTATTCTTTTATGTTTACTCACGTTGTGAGGGTTTTTGTCAATGCTTACTACGAAGACCTGCGTAACTTGACATTATCGGATTTCAAGCAGCAACACGTCATATTTCACATCCAAAAAAGCCTCTCTGAACATACAAACACTGACCCACATAAGGCGGCAGCGACGTCTGCTGGTCGTATTACAGCAGTCCCATTATACTCGTATATCAGTTAGGTTTTCCTCACAGTTGGTTGACAATTTTCCGACGAAAACTTTACATTCAAAAACGTATATCTGTTGTGAATGTAAATACTTGCCTTTCTTGCCTTTATAGCTTGTAAACACTAAGGTGTTGGATCAATGCAAGAAATAATTACAGTTACTCCCAACTCACGGTGATTTTTACTGTTTACCCGTGCGAACAAGTAATAGTTGACAGCTTAGTTCTTAATGAGGGTAATATTTATCTTGTACCTACTAGGCAGTCTGATAAGTCCCTGAAAAATGAAACACGGAGACATTTTTTTGGCCAAAGTCGGTTTTATTTTTCAACATACTCTCCTTTTAGGTCGATAC
>NC_046663.1:85810091-85821471 GCF_010883055.1 Belonocnema kinseyi
CTTATGAATCGTTCCAATCGACGGTGCAGAGTCCGGGTAATACTAATCCAGCTTGGCCTTGGTCTCGGATATCGTTTTCTTGCGAAGATAGTAGTGTTTGATGAAAACTCGAAACTCAGATTTTTCCATATTAAAAAAAAGTCGGAGGTTAGTCGCTTCTCAATGCTGTAACTTGTAAATGCGTAAACAGAAATGGCTGAAGTTTTGACAGGCGTCATTTGAAGGATCAAGCTCGACGAAAATGGTTCACATTAGTGAATACTAATGCCATCTCTTAGAATTTCCAGGTACTTATCAGACTGCCTAGTATATCAGCAGGTAAAAACACAAAATTACCTGCAACAAAATTTAATCCTAGTTTTTTTAGTGTCGTAGGTCAAAGACGAGGTCATCGACGTTTCGAAAATTTTCACAGAAAGTTATTTTTAAACTAAGAGGCTGTTTATTTATATCAAACTTATTCAAAAACACTTTTTTTACCTATTTTTCCTGAGATTCGAATGCATGCACACGCAGAACAAACCACGCCAAGCATTAATGTATTATTACGTTTTCCAAAGGAAAGATTTCATGGGATTTACAAAGAACTTTATTAAATAAACCAAATTAAATTAAGTTTAAACGAACTCCACAAGATACAAAGGATTTGATTGAATTTTCAAGGATTTCAAAGAAGTTTTAATGTCTCTAGGGATTTAAACTCCTTTTTTGAAAATATTCATGAATAACTTTCGCTTAATTTACGGCCATGGCTACGTATACCGAAATTTTGGTACAAACACCCGTGTTTTTTCGTTGCAAATAGGAGCAGCTGAAAAAAGGGGCTATATGTACCGAAATTTTGGTACGAATATTCGGAGTTTTTCGGCCCGTGTAGACACTCCCTTAATTTATATTCAAGGGATTTCAAGTAATATCAATAGAGAATTAAATTCTGGATAATAAAATTGCAAGGGATTCCTAGTAATTCCTATGAGCTCAAGGGATTTTAAGATATTTTAAGGAATTACACAATATTTAAAGAATTTGATTGAATCGCCAAGGATTTTAAGGAAGTTCATGCATTTCTAGGGATTGATCTAGAAATAAATGAATTAAACCAATTTCGAAGGATTTAAAATATTTTATTTTATTAAAAAAAAATTAAATAATTTGCAGAGATAAAACATTTTTCAAGGTTTGTCAAAGAATTTCACAAGATTAAAGGGATTTTATAGGGCCTCCAATTATTTAAAAGATCTGCGGGAATTTTATAAATTGCAAGGGTTTTCAAGGGATTTCCAGGGAACTCAATGGAATTCTACAAATTTGATCAGATTTCAAAGATATTAATGGATCTAAACCAATTTGTTTTTCGAAGTGAAAAATTTATTTATGCGCCAAAACATCTAAATCAAATTGTATTCTATAGAGCGGCATGCGGAAAGATGCCATGAATTTTTAAATAAGTTTTTGTAGAGTTTAGAGAAAGTAATCGCAGAAAGAAAACAAATATTATTTTTTCCCTCATGTCTTTAAAATGAGATTTAAGATCTTGTAATTTGGCATAGACTATTTTTTGGTCAGAGATTACCATCTGGCACAAGTTAAGCTGAATTTAAGCCAGGGACAGTTTTCATATGCTTATTCGGCTATACACTTTGGTCATTTTAATAGTATTAAGGTTTTTTATTTTGTTTTTATTATTCTTAATAGGAAGAAGGGTTGAAAAAATATTTTTCAAACCAAAAGATTTCAAAAACTCCTTAAATTTTTCAAAAACAATATCCTCTACGGTCTCTCCAAATATCAAAATAGGATCTTCTTCAGTTTTCACGAAAGACTTAAGAGCTTATGCCGAAACGATGGACACAATGTAAATAAACATATAAAAAAATGGAGGAACAATAGAAGAATGTTATAATCGTTTGCGCCAGCTTCAAAGTTCAGACCTCAGTTCAAGCGAATACTACAATTTTTTATATTATAACCTAATTCCTATGAATATATAGAGTGAACAAATTTGTGAATATAATTTACGTGAACAAATTCAATTAATTCAGATTTTATTTATTGTACCTTGTGTCGTTTTTAAAAAAAAAATTTTTAACGTTATTTTTTACGATTAAAACAAAAACTACACGACCCATAAAAAAAATGATTTAACAGCAAATTTGTAGATCTTTATTGGGTGAAAACTTTTGTCTATTCATTTTTTTTGCACGTTGCGTTGCTTTTTTCAAAAATTGTATTATTTTTTACGATTAAAACAAAAACTGCACGCCTAGAAAAAAATAATCAATACAAAATTTTCAGTTCTTTTGGGGTGAAAAACTTTTTTATTCATTTCATTAGTATTGTGCACTGTGACGTTTTTCCAAAAATTTTATTTTTTATTTTTAATATTATTTTTTAAGATTTAAACCAAAATACGCGTCCTGATGAAGCATGGATAATAACAAATACTTAGATATTTTTATTTGAATAACTTTTGTCCCTTCAATTTTTTCGTGCAACGTGTCGTTTTAAACAAAATGTTATTTTTTACGATAAAGCAAAAACTACGCATCCTATCAGAAAATGATTGAAATCGAATTTGTAGATCATTTTTGAGTGAAAAATTATCGTGGATTAAATTTTTTTACCTTGGATAGTTTGCCCGTAAAATGAAAATTTTCATTTTTACTATGTTTTGGTGGGTAAAACCAGAACTGTTAATGAAAAAATGCTGTTTAACGAGCTCGGCGCATCAGCAAGTCTCAGGAGGCTTGGTTTCGCTTGATCCACTATATGTCTAAAAGGATGAATTGTTGAATGTAATATTATTACCACATAATCTAAAGGCAGTTGTACTGGCTTGGACAGATAACTTTTTTTGGAAAATGTTCTTGTTTTATTTTGTAATGGAAAATGGAGTGTGTTCTTGTGCCTGAAACCGGCAAAACAGGCGGCCCAGTGTGCACAAATAGTCAGAGTGTTGCCGGTCTTAGGCGCAAAAACATTTTTCTCAGTGCAAAACTATTTAATGACATTAGATTATGTGGGAAAATCTGTGTTTTTCGGATACAGGCGGCCTCGAGGCTTTTAGATTTTAAAAAAGTCTTAATCGTCAGTTTTCACATAAAACTAATAGCTAATCATTATGATGAGATTGTAAAAATGTCTAATACAATTTGTTAGATGACATTTTTACTGTTCAAATTTCATATAAATTACATAAGGTTTCAACTCCTACCCACGGTTGAAATGCTCGGTAATATTGACAGTGAGTCATTCCAGGACGAAAAATAAAACATTGAATTTTTTTAAATAAAAATTAATAACATTTTTAAAGTTATTTGCAGAAAACAAAACAAATAAATATTATCGACCCTAGATAAATTTATGAAAATTTGGAGGACTTATTTTTACCACTAATAAACTTTCAAACTGACCTAAGGATTTCTATAAATATTTACTATCTTTTTTAGCACTTTTAAATATTTAGAAAATGGGTTTTTTATAGTCAAGCTCTTTTTGTTAGCGTAACTCAAAGTTGATGCAAGAATATAAAAGATTTCTTGGTCCGTCAAGAATCGATTGACCTACAATATTAATACACTTTATTAAAGAGTAAGGAAGTTATGTTTATTTATATCATTTGAAAAATCGATGTTTATAGTAAAAATTTCCTCATTCACTTAATTTAAAGTTTACGCTAGAATAGAAAAGATGCTTTGATTCGATACAATTTGACTGACCTAGAATACAACTACCGTTTATTGAAGAGTAGGGAAGTCATGGTCATTTTGAATGTTTGAAAAGCCGGTTGTTATAGTTAACAAATTTTATGAACATAATTAAAATGATATGCAAAGACGAAAAAGATTCTTTCATTCGAGACGAATCGACTGACCTATAGTATAAATCTACTGTATTGACGCGAGTACGGAAGTGAGGCTGCTTGATTCAAAACATTTTGATTGGCCTTTTTCTATTGTTTTATTTTCACATCTTGTATATGAGAAAGAAAAGTGCTTATCAAATGAGCACCGTAACATTGTAAATACAAACGCAGTGGAAACATCCGAAAACAAATTGACAGAAAGTTTTCCAAATGACTTGTCCAACTTTAATTTCACAAGTTCAAGTAATTGCGCTTGGCCGATATTTTGTATCGCAAATTGCTTGGGTGGGATTAGTAACTTCCTAAACATGAAAAATGAAATTAATTGTTTGAATGATTTTCGTTAAAAGTTAATTGAATAGATTAAATTGAATTATTCTTTAATTCAATTTAATGGTACGATTTAATTCAATTTTATTTTGGATAGGATTCTTCGGTTTCAATACAAAATGTAAAGGATGGCTATGTTCACCGCGCTCCACATACACGGATCCTCAATTTGAACTTTTATTTTTTTTTTACATTAAATATGTAAAGTTTCCTAAAATTAAATTCTTAAAAAATGTCGAATAGACATTATTCTTTACAGTAGAAACTTGATTTAAAATGTACTTAATCATTATTTACCAATAGAAATCAGGACGACCGCTAAAACAAAAATCAGAGTCCTGACAATGATCTTAATTTTGTCCTCATAAACAGAGAAAGTTGATTTATATCAAAATAGCCTCAAACGGTGAAACTATATGAATATTAATTATTTATCAGATGTTTCGGTATATATAATATTCTCTATATAAAACGCACTTCTAAATTATTGCACATATTAGTAAGATAGAATAATTATGACTTACGCATCACGCGCTAAATATTAAATCTAAACCCTTCTACCTTGTAAATATATTGCACAAAATTGAATGTATATTTCGGTGAAATTGTCTCATTAGAATTTTTCATAAAAATCCTTAATGCATCGGAAAACCAAACATTCATCCCATTTGGCCCAAAGGCTCTGTGGAATTTGTGTGCACATTGTAACTTGTAAACAGCACAAAGGGCGCCATTTTTAAATGCGAATAATTTCAACTCTGAAAGTACACTTTGCAAATTTTTGCCTTTTCTCTAAAATATGATACAGAATAAGAGAGTACTACACTGTTAAAAATTTCTGAAACGCAAGATAACGCTGCAATACACAATGTGGTACTTTCAAAATTCTGGCATTGGAATGCTACCTTACATGTCTTGGAACTTTATAATACAAGTCTAGCAGCTGGATATCTCGACGCCTGTTGAAGAGAAAAATTAGAACAGCAAATGGTAAGTTCGCTACCCGGGTGCATCGGTTCGCGCCCCAGATAGTGTAACACTTATTCTACAAGAATTTTTAAAAAATTTAGATTGTTCAAACAGCAAAAATTACTAAAAATTGTGAGCCAACGATCCGGGTGCACCAGATCGAGCACTAGGTAGTACAATACGTATTCTACGAGAAATTTAAAAAAATTTAAATTTTGTGAATAATAAAAACAATTCCAAATGGTCAGTCGACGACTCGGGTGCACCAGGTTACGCCCTAGGTATCTTAGCACGTATTTTACGAGAACTTTGTCAAAATGTATATGGTTTCAACAGCCAAAATTACTAAAAATTATGTGTCGACGATTCGGGTGATCCAGGTCGTTCACAAGGTAGTTTAAAACGTTTTCTACGAGAAATTTAAAGGTGTTTAATTTTAGTCAAAAATGAAAACAATTCCAAATGGTGATTCGACGACCCGGATGCCTCAGGTCGCGTCCCAGGTAGCTTAGTACGTATTCTACGAGAACGTTTTCAAAATTTAGATTCTTATAACAGCTAAAATTACTAAAAATTGTAAGTTGACGATCCGGGTGCAGCAGATTGAGCACCAGGTAGTGAATAATGAAAAAAATTCCAAATGGTGAGTCGGTAACCCGAGTGAACCAGGTCGCTCTTCAGGTAGTTTAGCACGTTTTGTACGAGAACTTTTTCAAAATTTAGATTATTTCAACTGACAAAATTACTAAAAATTATTGTCGACCTGGGGCGCGACCTGGTGCACCCGAGTCGTCGACTAACTATTTTTATGTTTTTTTCGTTATTCACAAACTTTAAATTTTTTAAAGTTCTTGCAGAATACGTATTACACTACCTGGTGCTCAACCTAATGTACCCGGATCGTCAACTAATAGTTTTTAGTAATTTTGGCTGTTGGAACAATCTAAATTTTGAAAGAGTTATCGTAGAATACGTGCTAAATTACCTGGGGAGCGATCTGGTGCACTCGCATTGCCGACTGACCATTTGGAACTGTTTTCATTATTCACAAAATATAAATTTTGAAAATGTTTTCGATGAATACGTATTAAACTACGTGGTGCTCGACCTAGTTCATTCGGATCGCCGACTTACAATTCTTAGTTGTTTTGGCTGTTGAAACAATTTAAATTTTGAAAAAGTTCTCGTAGAATACGTGCTAAGATACCTGGGGCGCGACCTGGTGCACCCGGGTCGTCGACTAACCATTTGAAACTGTTTTCATTATTCAAAAAATTTAAATTTTTTAAAAGTTCTCGTAGAATACGTATTAAACTACCTGGTGCTCCACCCGGTGCACCTGGATCATTGACTCGTGACATTTTAAGTAATTTTGGCTGTTGGTAATTTCCTTGTGCACAATTTTCGCCTTACAAACGCTCTAATACATGTATTGGAATGCTGTACGATGACTTCACGATTTACAACACTTACAATACATGTATTGCAATTTCGCCATTCCAATACCGTGGTTGCAATTTTACCTTGCGCTTGTATTGTAGTATTCTGGTATATATGTGGTAGAACTCCAAACATTTTTAACAGTGTAGGTCAAATAGTAAATTAGCCCAGGCGGAAATATTACTTATATATTTTGTATATAGTGTGAAGTATTATATATAATATTCATTTATTTTATACATTATTTGTAGAAAACAAATGAATAATATATACAAAACTTTACACTATATATAAACTATATATAATTTTTCCGCCTGGGAGACTACTAACTTGTCACCAGAACTTAATCCGTCCTATTACAAAAATAAATTTTTGTAACTCAAGTAATAAATTTTATGATTGAAAATAGTTTGAACACATTTTAATATTCCAAACGTCACCATTTTTAATTAGATCACACAATTTACAAATTGTGACATTTGGCACATAGCACAGTAATCTGACACCACATATGAAAAATGCTTTGTGCCATTCGGAATTGACCGGTCAATGGCTTTATATCCTTCTCTTCTAAGAAAACTCGATTTTAGCACGACCTTTTGGATTTAAGCAGGTACTTCTAACCCCTCGAAGTGAACATTGGAAGCACGATTGTTACCATGTGATATGGTAATGAATACCATTTCTCAGAAAACGATAGAATTTCTAACAATTTATTTCAATATCAAATTTTTAAAGAATGTTTTTTGAGAAAAACTATTATGAAAAGTAGTTTATATTACTTCACACATTTTACTATTTCGTGCAAATAATATGTTTAGTTATTTTATTGGGCGATAGTTACCATTTGCATAATAATATGACAAATTGGCCAACAATTCGAAATACAAACGGTGTTTTCAGCTACTCTTTTTCGAAGATTGTTTTTTACCTGGTAATCCTGAAAAATGCTAAAAATAAAAAATAAAAGTAGGTTTTTCAACAATGTTACAGGCAGTTTTCTCGGTGAAAATGGTCATTTGTGCTAATAACTCAAAACTTATTTTTTTCGTGTATCTTCAGCTAGTAGTTTTAATGATTACTTTAAGATTTCTTTCGTGTATTAAATTTTATTCTTAGTTACTCTGAAAAGTGTATATCATTTAAATAAATTTATATGACTTACTCGTCCTATCAAAAAATTATTATTAACAAACTTCTTGATCCTTTTTCGCCTAAAAACCTTTGTTTATTAATTTTTGTTGTATCTTGTGTCGCTAATCAAAAAAATTAATTTTTTTATTTTGAATGTTACTTTTAAAATTAAAACGAAAACTACGTGTCCTATCAAAAAAATATTGATGACAAATTTTAGTGAATTTTCACTTCGTTTTGTAGCAAGTAGCAAGTAGCAAGTCTGTAGTTCTCTTTTGGATGAACATCATTTTGGTTTTATTTTTTGTTGCAGCTTGTGTCGTTCGTCCAAAAATGGAATTTTTTCATTTTTAATGTTGCTCTTTACGAATAAAACAAAAGTTAAGTGTCATAAAAAAATAATTTATTACAAATTTGGTGAAAGTTGTTTGAATAGACAATTTTTTTGATTGATTATTTTTTGTAACTTGCAGACACCTTCGTATTAACCTGCTTTCTGACTCGGGGGGTCTCAAAATGAGAATTTAAAATACATGTCCAACCAGTTTTATCTGTCTACGTAATGAATCTGTAATCGGTAAGTAAACATTTAAATAAATAAAATGATATTTTAGCTTGATTGAATTGAGGTCAACGCATATTAAGACTTTTTACCTTCGACAATATATTTGGCAGTTAAAAGATCACTGGCAAAAATAAATAATAGAGATACATTTTTTGGGGTTTAAAAAATATTGTAAGTCAAATTCTTGATCTATTTTGATTTTTTGCAAGATTGTATATATTTCGCGAATTTGCTTTAATCGCAAATTATTTTACTGAAGAAGTTAATTTGAAGTGAAGGAATTAATTTAAAAATTATATTTTTCAACTTTGAAATTCAATGTTGAAATTTTATAATATAAATTTTGGGGCCATTCAAAAATTGCTTTCACTGCAGGATCAACCCAGAATGTGACATCAGACATGGAAAATATAAGGCTCGATAACAATCTTTCAAAATGCTTAAAAAATGTAAAAATAGTAATTTTATTTAACAAATAAAGCATCTAAATACGAACTTTACACTCTTTCCCTTATTCATCTTATTTACCCTTCTTAAAAGAATTCATCTTTTCTCCTTATTTTCAAGAAACTTCACCTTTTTCTCGATTTTTTACTTAAATTCAAACTGAATTAGTTAAACCCAGTTAGAAAAAACCTAGTTTTTTTGTTAAATATATTTTTTTAATTCAAAAGTCTACTATTATATTCGTGACTGAGAATTAATCACTTTTGGTTATAAATTTTACTATTTGGTAGAAGATTGAACTTCTTTATTGAAAATTGGATTCTTTTTCGTTTGAAAATATATTTTTAGCTGAAGGTTTAACTATTCTTGTTTTTTTGTTTAAAATATATCGTTAATAGTGTAAAGATTCAACTACTATGTTGAAATTTCGTCTTTTTTAATTGAAAATTCATTTTTTTTTAAAGAAAAGTTCTTGGTTGAAAATTTAATTGTCTGCTAAAGATTCGTCTTTCTTACTCAAAGATTCGTTTATTTGGTTAAAAATGGAACTGTATGAAGTTGAAGTTAATTCTTTTTCTTTTGAAAATTTCGACCCTTTGGTTGAAAGTGCGCCTTTATAGATAAAAAAATCAACCATTTAGTTAAAAATTCGCATATTTAGCTTGAAAGCTCAGCTTTTTGGATTTAAATGCAACCGTTTGGTACAAAATTATATTTTGCTTGTTTGGGTGAAAATTCAAGTATTTGGTTGAATATTCCTCTGTTTGAGTTTGTATGTTTTGCATTTAATTTTAGGCATCTATCAAATTAAATCAATAAAAAAATTGTTGATGTAAGAGGGGAGAAGGGCGGATTCGTATTTTTGACTTCAATGCGGAAGGTTTAAGTTTTGTGTAATGAACTCTGACGAAGAAGGGGAGATGTCTAAAAATGTTCAATGAAGTGTGATGTAGTTTTTGAATGGCTTCATACAAGAATAAGGACGACCTTGAAGTTTTGAGGCAGATATGGATTTCAAACTTTTGTAATTAATCATAAACAAACTACACTAGACCCTCGTTTCAGCGACTCTCGGTTCAGCAATTTCTAGAACTGCTAGCCACCGAACTAATTTAGCGCTCGGGGTGAAGGACGGTTGCGAATCTTGCCTATGAGAAACACCAGCAGGTTAGCGGAAGAGCGCAGTACGTGTGTATTCTCATGCGGAGATTGCGCAATATTGCGCGTTCCAATTGGATATGGTTAAGACGGCTCTAACTGTTTACGTTTCGATCCTCCGATGTAGCAACAAGGCTACTTGCAGGCAACCGCCGAAACTGTGCCTAAACTGAGAGACTTATCATCGAAAGCCGTATGAGAGTCGTAAGAGTCATATCGTAAATCTAAAAATATCTTTAGATTCGTCTATGAAATATCTAGGTGGGCTTTTCTTGTACACTCAGACGCCGAACGTACGAGGCTTAAATTTACGAGCGTTCCACAGACACGAGCGTCCCAACTCCACAGGAGCGCGTAGAATTTTGTCCCATATACCCCCACCCTTTCCGAGTGTCGCACGCAATTGCATTTTCGAAGATATAAATCGACTTTTTGTAAAAAATACAAGCAGTAAATTGTTTAGAAAAAAATTTTACTTCTAATAAAAGAAAGTTACTTCCATAGAGAATGTTATTTTCAAGCTACTGTCAAAATTTTAAATAAATCCATGCAACGGTGTTCAAGTAATACGTCCTACCAGTTTGAAAAAAGTTGTTCCGAGAAAAACGCGTTTAAAGTTTTACGAGCGCTTAAATCCTTGAAATTATTTTTTATCTCTAAAACTGCGATGCCTGCACAATATATAGACCTAATTGCATTTTTTTTAAATCCTAAAGTATTGTTTAAGCCAAAACAAAAAATCGAGTTCTCCGAAATACTAGAATGAACACTCCATGTAATATATTCTCTGAGGCAAACAACCAAATCCCTTCTTTCCCTTTTTTTTTCTTCTTTCTTTCGTCTTTTTCATTTTGATTATTATAAAATCACAATAAAAAACATTTGTCAAAAATATTTATATTTAATCAAAAATTAAAATAAAATAAAATAACATTTTTAGCAGGGAAAAACAACAACGCAAACACGATGCTCTCTCCCTGATACGAGCTAAGAATCAACCAAAAAGACAAAAGAAAAAAAAAGAGAAGAAAGGGGATTTGTTTGGTTCCCTTCTCATTTTTCTTTCCTCCTTTTTATTTTTGTCCAAAGGGGCAACGAATTTTTCCTTCACTTTTTTAAGGGGAAAAAAGGGAAAAAGTTTTTTTTTTGCAGATTGCTATGGGAACATTTTATGGTGGTGGTCCAAATTTGGTCGTTAGATTTTTGGTTCTATTTTCAGGAATTTTTCACAAATACTTATTTTAATAAGGAAGAATACAGTATTAGAATTTTGGATCTTCCATCCGATTTTATTTAATGATTCGGTATTCTGCAAAAAATATATTTTTGTCGAGACTGGCTTCTCCTATCGGCCATCTCGCCCATCTCTTTCTACATTTTCGTCTGCTTCCTCGGAATTTATGAGATACTTTCAGACGAAACTTTTTCTTTGCAACAATTTACAAAATTGTATCGACTGCGAGACCACCACA
>NC_046663.1:85821571-85841915 GCF_010883055.1 Belonocnema kinseyi
ATTGGGGGTTTGGACTTTGACAAATTTCAGAGCGATTCGGCCTTTTTAAAAGTCTTTTGACTCGTCTCCGAAATGTTTAGGTACCCATCGTTTTTTTTGTTCAAACAATTTCTAAAACAATTAAATTATTTTTTATATTTTGTAAATTTTTATAAACAAAATTAGTGTCGAATAAAAAAACCAACAACGCCATTGTATTGTTTGACAATTAACTATAGATGCGTTTTCTGTTTGTTTTTCAGAACATTTTTCAGCAATTAGTGCATTTATTAATAAGTGTACATTTGCTGTGTACCTGTAGATACAGATTTTCATTTCGTTATTAATTTGAAATAAAGCAATGGTACTATGTCAGTATTAAGTATATCACTAGATTCCTTTCAGGGATATCCTCACATTTTTCCGTGTTGCCAAATAGTTATTTTTCAAACAATTACATCGTTATAACAATTTTGACATTATAATAAATGAAACTGGTACTCAAAGAAAATTTAGCATGTTCTACTAAATTATCGTAAGATAATAAGTAAGAATCATGAAATGAAGGATATTTCTGAGATAAAGTTATATTTTCATATATTTAATTCTTCAAGTATATAATTAAAAGTTAATTCTTAAACTAAATTTTTCTGAGTAAAGATCTACTCATTTCGCTCCACTATTTTTCCAATTAACCTACTGGAGAGGTTAAAAGAAAAATCCCTTTTCAGAAAAATACGCTATCTTAAGCCAGGTGTTACATTTATGATACGTTTAATTTACAGGAATCTGTATCATCATCAGAGTTAGTTACCACCGATCAGTGTAGATGTCATTCCACAAAGCCCGGTCATGCATTTCCACCTGGGATTAGAACAATCTAATTGTACTAAAAGTTTGAATTTTAATATTTCAGATCTTTAGATTAAGGAAAACTGTAATAATAAAATTTAATTCTTAAAAATAAAATAAAATTCTGATTGATGCAAATGACACAAATGGAAAAAATAAAACTTCTTGAACATTCAAATCTTTATTTCATAAAGACTATCATTTTATTTCATACATTGAAAAAGATTTAAGTTTAATCATGCAATTTGCAGAAGTGTTGTAACAATCCAGGCTCTATGTTGAGGATGATCTAAATTCACAAAAATGTCCGGTTTTCCATTTTGCTCGTACTCAGATAAAACGCCAATCAGTTGATTGTGGAATACTAGAGGATTTCCAGCATCACCCATTCCAGCATATTTATTCTTACGTGGATCATAAGTACAAATATTTTTATTTGTAATGTACATTTGATTGTTATGTTTACGTTTACACCGCCTGACGCTGATTGTAGGAACTGTGATTGATCGTAATACTTCTGAATAAGTTCTAATTAAGAAATAACATTATTTTAGTAATAAAAAGTAGAAAATTTTTTTATGAACCAACCATAAACTACGTTACCAATTTCCGGCTATTTTTCCTTACTTATAGAAAATGAAGTTTCAATCAAGAACGGAATAATTACATTTAAAAAATCATTTTTTAGAAAATAAAAACGAATTTTCAAACAAATTTAAATTCTTAATCAGAGGTGAATTAAAAGAATGCATTTTTAACAAAGTAGGACAACTTCAAAACAAGTGGTTCCATTTTTGATATTGATAAAAAGATAAATTTTCGATTAGAATAGTGAATTATCTTCACAAAAAATGTGACTTTTAAACTAAAAAGATTCATTATTTACCAAAAAATAGGAATTGAGGGGCCGGATTCTATAACTGTCCATACGCAGCTTTTATCTATGTAGAAAAAAGTGTCATCTTTTGCTGTTTATGAAAAAAACCTGGACACCGCGTTTTTAGAAAAAACGAGATGAATCACAAACTAAAATATAATAGTACTTGTCAACCACAAAAAATTTACATTTAGCCAATAACAGTTGGATTTTTTATTGGCTTTTATTCATTTAGTTCGCATTGTTAACAATCGTTGATTTTGGAATTGTTAACTTAGTTTACGGTCGGCCCCTTATAAAAAAATGAAAAATTATCAAAAATATATAGACGCAGATCAAAATATCTATAAAGTCGAATATTGTTTGCATCAACTCCTAATGGTAAGATCTAATGATCATAATTAAGATGCCTACAATATTTAATAAATTAGTAAGGTATCTTATTTTTAAAAATAAAATTTTTATTGCGGCATCATTAGTAAGAAAACAAATTCATCAGTCTGCATTTTCCGGAAATGATGAATATGCATTTAATGAAGAGACTGAATGTTTAATTTTTTTGATAGGATCGATTTGATAATTATTCATCCTTGATGAAGTCATTATTTTGGAGTTTAACTTATTTGTAATAACTTACATTTGTACAAATCTGAAGCATCCACGCCATAAAAGTGCCATAAGTATGTATTTTAATTAAACATGTCCATTGTTCATTAGGGTGGTCCAAAACAAAAAAAAAATTTCTGAATTTTAGTGAGCACTCTAATTTAAGTCGTATGTTTACTACGATGATCCTTATTTTTCACTTTTGAATTTTATTTACCCCACCCACTCTTTAGTTTTGTTTGATTGCCCCCTCCCCATATTAGAATTTGAGCGTAATTGGTTAATTCTTGGTCGTTGATAGAATTAGATAGTTTTTTATTTATAATTTGAAACATCTCTTTAAAAGTAGGTTTTTTGTAATTAGTTCTGTACCTAATATTTTAGCATCAGGAAAATCAAAGTTGAGTTCAAGTTTATGTGAGTGAAATATTAATAGAGCAAACCACTAGAGTCTCCTATACAATCATTTTTGTATTTTTTCAATCTATCTTTAAAATAAAGTTCAGGTTGAATAATTTAGACGCAGCCACATTCATACAAGATGATGTAGATGATGTGGATTCAAAAGTCAACTATTATATTTTCGGTTCCAAATTTATTTCGATTTGTTAAAAATTCGATTATTTGGTTGATTTTTTTTAAAATGCAGCTTTTTTTTAACTCATATTTTTTGGATAAAAATTCTACTAATTTAATTCTTCTGCTGAAGTTTCATAATTTTAGTTACAAATTCATCTCTTTAATTGAAAAAAACTATTTTGTTGAAAATTCATCTCTTTTTATAGAAAATTAATCTTCTTAGTTGAAAATTGATCTTTTTTCGCTGAAAACACAGCTTACTGGTTAAAAATTAATATTTTTTGATTGAGGATTCAACTTTATTTTTAAATTCGTCTTTTTTGGTTGGATACAACTGTTTTTCGTTTCGAATCAAAATGTTTTTTAGTTGAAATATCATCTATTATTATCTTATGGAAAAATTTATATTTTCGGGTTGAAAATTGAACTGTTTTGTAGCAAATTCATCTTTTTTGCTTGGAGATTTAAGCATTTTTTAGAAAATGTAACTATTTGTTTAAAAATTAACTTTTTTGTTGAAGAAGAACCATTTATCTCACGAATATTTCGATATATTTTAATATTTTAATTACTAATTTGTCATACAAGAATACTCATAGTGTTTAAACAAATGTTAATTTTATAGATTTTCTTACCCGAATATTTTGTTTGGTTATTTTTCGCAAGATTTATATATTTTATTTTTATTCTATTTATTTTATTATACTGATTTCATGTTTCAACCATTTCATAGTATTCTTAGAGAACGAAGTAGTATCCGAAAATATTTTAATTTGTCGAAAAAATAAAATATTTAAATGAAATGAAATATATGAAATATTTAAATATGACTAAAGATATCATGACACCTAAAAAATACGTTTATTTCGCGACTTTCCTGAAAAAGGAAATAATTAAACAAATTAAAATTTTTAAAACAATATACCATTAGTTAAAAGATGACTTGGTATTCTGAAATTATCGATCTATGATCATTCATGAAAAAACTTTTGAAAAGCGTTAATAAATTGCAATATTACGTTAAATTCAAATTTGTCACTTATGGGGTTTTTTTAGGGACCCAGAGGAGTGACTCAGAGTTATTTACCCGCAAAATTAATGATTTATTCTTATTATTTGGAAAATTCTGAACAATATACTGAAATGTGGAATTATTTGTAACATATTATCGCTTTTAAATATTAGATTTGCAATAAGCTGACTTTTTCCTATGTCAAATCAATGGGAAACTTCATGGTCTTTGAGTGACCCATAAATATTAACCGATTACCATCTTTGGAGATTTTTCTTTGGGTATTCAAACAGGGGGAGGGGGGGTAGTGTAAAGAAATTCTTTAGAAGATTCTACAAGGTATAAATAAGAACCACCATACTGTTTACAGTAAGAAAAAACATTAGGATTAGGCTGATGGTTTAGCTGATGGAACAACATTTTTTATGAGACAAGTGAAACATTTTGTACACGACTTTTCACATAATTAATAAAATATTGTAAATCTTACCGTTGAGCACTGATCGTCCCCCATCCACTAGTAGTAACAGAAGTATTTGGTGGGACAGGTACAGATGCATTATGAAGAACTATTCTATCACTGGGATGTTCCAACCTGATGGCTGGAAAAATTTCTAACAAAGCTAGATCGCTATTGTACTTTTCTTTAAATGCATCTGGATGTCGTCGAATTGCTCGAACAGCGTGACGCATTCCACCGTTTAAGCGTGTTGAACCAGATAAAATAGTATAGCTATTGAATAATGATTTATTTGATCAAATTAGTTAAACAGATTAGGGGTCGTCCATAAACTACTTTCTTAAGCTGCACGAGTGAAATTGTCCCTGGTTAAATTTGCCTCACCTAAAAAAGTGTTACTGAATATACCAGTGACGTACAATGATAGATTCAATCGGTGATTAAGGGTCGCCCATAAACTACTTTCTTAAACTCAATCAGTGAAATTGTCACTGGTTGAATCGGTATTTTGAATTATCACCGGTAAATCAGTGATTTTCCGACTTTGGCTGGCAGAACCAGTGATCAACTCAGCTAAAGCAGCGTTACTGAATATACCAGTGACGTTAAATGATAGATTCAACCTGTGTTATGGGGGTCATTCATAAACTACTTTCTTAAACTGAATTAGTGAAATTGTCACTCTTTGAATCAGTATTCTGAATAATCACTAGTAAACCAGTAATTTACACACTTTTACTGGGTGAACCAATAAGTCAGCCAACTGAAAAAAACGTTACTGAATATATTAGCGACGCCAAATGATAGATTTAACCAGCGATATACGCTCAATGCGGTCAACAAATGAACCTCAAGTCGGCTGCTGCATGCCTGTCGCCGGTTGGGTCGTTGCGTTTTTCGGGTGAAAACGAACTTTATTGTATGCTAGTGTTTGACTTTAAGAGACGCGACTTGTTGACAACTGTAAAGTAAACCAGTAAAGGAATCTCACTGATAGAACCAGTGAAATGTCACTGATTGTCAGTGACACATTTCTAGCTGTTTCAACCAGTGAGATTCCAGTAGAAAGAAGTGAGATTTCACTGGTTTATTTTAAGAAAGTACGTAAGCAATTTAAGGAGACGCAGCGACTTCAAATATTATGGTTTTAAGAGAGAGTGGGGGGGGGGGCAGTAGAAATAATGTTACGAACTTAGATAACGTTTAGTACGTATCCTAGTGACTTTGAACAACGCTTGTGAAAGATGATCCTGTAGAGGTACTGTTCAATAATAACTTTATAAGTTTTAAAATCATTTTCATATTTCAGACTTCACAGCAGGGTGGTTCAAAAATGCATTAGAAATTTTTTTTCGAATTTGTATGTAAAACGCCCAGAATTTGTTCGAATCCACAAAAAAACAAAACCCAATTAAAAAAATAATAATAATATTTAGAGGTGGCGCAAGAGCCGTGAAGTTTAACACGCATTATATATGAAAAAAGGACGTTTTTGTACATTTTATTCAGAATTCTCAATATTAGGTGAATCGAGTTCAAAATTCACCCTTTCTCTTTACAATTAGTCACAGAATGCGAATAAAATATTATTTTTCAAAAGTCACCCCCATAAGTCTGTTTTATAGAGTCCCAAAAAAACCCCATAAGTGAAAAAATGGGTTTTTCGAGTTTTGGCGCTAATTATGATTTTTTTGCGGTTTTTTTGACGCAGATTGTTTCAAATGCATGAAATACTACTTTATGCTGATAATTAGATGTTTATTTAAATTGTTTAAACAATTTATTATTGTTTTTAGCCACTTTCTCTTAAAACAGTGTTAGAAAGTCAAAGTTTTTTTCTGAGTTTTTCAACTTATTTTCAACGTTTTTTTGGAACGAGGTAATAATCAATTAAAGTTAACAAAAATAATTATTTAAACAATTTGTTATTATTCATAACAATATTCTCTTAGAATAATGCTACAAAGTTACGGTTTTTTCTGAAATTTTAAACTTTTTGCCCACTTTTCACTTGAAGTAAGTTAATATTTAATTTAATTTAACAAAAATAATTGTTCAAACAAATTATTATTGTTTATGGCCATCTTCTCTTAGATTAGTGCTAAAAAGTTGCGACTTTTTTTTAACTCTTAAGCTTTTTATCCACTTTTCACTTAGTGAGGTAATAATTAATGCGAGTTAACAAGCATGCTTATTTAAACAATTTATTATTGTTTATAACCATTTTCTCTTAGATAAGTGTTAGAAAGTTGTGGTTTTTTCTGAAATGTTTAACTTTGCTTTACCTTTTTAGCTGTGAAAAAATAATAAATAAATAATAAAGAGAATCATATTTTAAATAATCTCTTTCTTTTTTACTTTTAATTATTCCATTCTTTGTTTTTGTCTCTTTTGTATAATAGCTTTTTTGTTTTAATTATTTTTTTTAATATTGGGAAAAGAACAAAAATAATTTACTTGAAACAATACAATACGATTTAAAACGTGATTCTCTTTAATGTTTATTTATTATTTGTTCACAACTAAAAAGGTAAAGCAAAGTTAAACATTTCAAAAAAACCGCAACTTTTTAGCACTAATCTAAGAGAAGATAGCTATAAACAATAATAATTTGTTTACACAATTATTTTTGTGAAACTAAATTAAATGATTACTTACTTTAAGTGAAAAGTGGACAAAAAGTTGAAAATGTCAGAAAAAACCTCAACTTTGTAGCATTATTCTAAGAGAATATTGTTATGAATAATAAAAAGCTGTTTAAACAATTATTTTTGTTAACTTAAATTGATTATTACCTCGCTCTAACTGAAACATTCAAAATATGTTGAAAAATTCAGAAAAAAACCTTGACTTTCTAACCCTTCTCTCAGAGAAAGTTGCTAAAAACAATAATAAATTGTTTAAACAATTTAAATAAACATCTAATTATCAGTATAATGTAGTATTTCATGTATTTGAAACAATCTACGTTGAAAAAACCGTAACAATCATAATTAGCGCCAAAAACTCGAAAAACCCATTTTTTCACTTATGGGGGTTTTTTGGGACCCTATAAAACAGACTTATGGGATGATATTTGAAAAGTAATATTTTATGCGCATTATGTGACTAATTGCGAAAAGAAATGGTAAATTTCCAACTCGATTCACCTAATATTGAGAATTCTGAATAAAATTTACAAAAATTTATTTTTTTCTTACGGGAAATACGTGTTAAACTTCATAGGGCTTTCGCCACCTCTAAATAATATTAAAAAAAAATGGGTTTATTTTTTTGTGGATTCGAGCAAATTTCCGGGTGTTTTGCGTAAAAATACGAAAACAAAATTTTTGGACCACCCTACTTCACAGTCTTTTCCCTGTCCTTCTCTATTCGCTTATTTCCTGCTTTTTTAAAGAATTCTTTTTTCCCTTGTTTTTAAGAAACTTTCAATTTTTCTCGTTTTTCTACTTATATGAAAGCTAAATTAATAGAACCCAAAAAGAAAATCCAATTATTTTAGGCCGAAATTTATATTTTTAAATAAAAATTTCTACTATTACGATTAAAATCTTACTATTTGCTTAAAAAGTTAAATATTTTATTGAAAATTCGTTTCATTTTTTACTGTAAATTAATTTTTTATATTTGGAAATTTAAATACTCCATTTTTGTTACGTACATAATTGGAACGTCCTAAACTCGTGTCTTGGAAGTACACATCAAGAGACGTTATTTGAACGTTTCGAAGACTTTCCTTTGTGAGACCAAATAATGTTTTGAAAACATGTTCCAAATACGTTCTTAGGATGTCTCTGGAACATTGTATATTTAAGAAACGTTACTTGGACTGACTTCGGATGTTTTTAAGCCGTTCTAATGATGTTTTTTAACGTTTGTGTCTACTGGGTATTTAGTTACAAATTCACACATTTTTTTTAAAAAATCGTCTTCTTTGGTAGAGAATTAATTTTTTAAATTAAAATTCACATTTTAAATTGTAAATTTATCTTTTCTAGTTAAAAATTCGATTATTCGATTAAAAATTCATGTATTTTGTTCAAATTGGTCCTTTTTAATAAAAAATTATACTTCATGGTTGAAAATTCATTCTTTTTTGGTTAGAAATATTAGTTTTTTGTCAAAAATGCAACTATTTTGTTCAAAAATAATCTTTTTGGTTGAAAATTAAACTTCTTGGTTGAAAGTCGTAATATTTTTTTAAAATTCATGTTTTTTGGTTCCAGATTTACCTAATGGTTAGAAATTCACTTATTTAATTCACAATTCATCTTTTATGCTTGAATTCAACTGCTTTTTATTTGAAATTAAATTTTTTTAGCTGTAATATTAACTATTACATGTTTCATTGAGAATTAATCTTTTTTAGTTGAAAATTTAACTATTTGGCTATAAGTTAACAGTCTGTTTAAAAATTCAAATGTCTGGTAGAAAATTCATCTTTTCGGGTTGGAAGTTCAAGAATTTCGTTGTAAATGAACTTTTTTGTTGAAAATTCGTATTTTTCGGTTGAAAATTTAACTCTTGTAAAAAATTAATTTTTTTGCATGGAAATTCAACAATTTGGTAAAAAATTCAACTATTTTGTTGATTTTTGACTTTTTTGTTGAAAATTCTTATACAGTCAAACCTGGATTTAATGTCAATTTTGGGACTAAAGGTAACATAAAATCCAGACTGTCCGAACATAAACAGTCAGGAGCGTATGAACCGTTTGCAGTGAATTTTATCTCGAATTTTACTGTGTGGTGAAAAATATTTTAAAAATTGTTATTCTTAGACGGAGAAAAGGTTATAACTAAATATTTAACGGAAATGAGAAAGAGTGTTTTCTGTTAAACATTAAAAAAAATTTTTTTTTTTTCTACTAGCGTACTTAAAACGTTTGCTGGCCGTTAAGCATCTCGTTAAAAAAAGAACTTTCTCTAGAATAATCGGTCTACCCAGGAAACAAAAATCTATTCACTTCTGTTGAATGGGTTTTGAAGGCTTTTGAATTGCGTATCTGTCACTGGAATTCCAAACTGTTGCTGATTTGTTTTTTAAAGACTTTTAATCATTATAATTTTGTTGACTAACTTATATGTCGTAAAAGACTAATAACTGAAATAGCAAAGGGAATCTAGTAGACCTGCGCATGATTTCTTTTAATCTTTCCATAATTTAAAAATTTTTTAAATCATGTGAAATATAGCAGCTTAAACCCAAAAAAATAGGTCTGATTCAAAAAGAAGGAAACTGATTCAATATAACCTTGCTTGAAATGGCTATTGCAGTACATGGCAGATTCGAAGATGCTTGAGAAAATTACCAATTCACATAGTAGCAAACCGATTCTACTTTAACTTTCTGAATATGCAAATGACAGATACGCAATTAACAGAGTCGTCTTTTCAATGGATTATTTTTTCCTGGGTAGATACTGAATCACTTCTGTCCTTGGACTGCTTAAACCATTCAAAGACAGCAACGTCCAAAAACACATGGCTATTTTGATCAAAACACGGCACGTCAAAGACTCAAGTGGGAAGTACGCACTACACCAAACTCTCGCTTTCAGTCCAGTGTGGGGGGTTGCCTTCACATAGCCTTGGAGTCATTTCGGAGGGATCGAAACATAAACAGTTAGGGCCGCCTGACACGTTTCCAATTCGAAAACGTATCTATATATATTATGTCGCAACCGCTCTCGCTCGGCTCCCCTGAGAAACTGCGTGAGCCAGCAATTCTAGGAAGGCCGAGAACGGGGTGACTGAGAGCGAGAGTTTGGTGTACTACGTAATCGCACAATGCATGCGGCGCATTTTCAGTCAGACATACGAAGAAGTTATTTCACAAAAAATCACTTTCTTTAACGAATATTAGATTAACTGTCCACAAAAAAACGAATTTTTCGCTGTTCTAACGTCAGTACTTGATAGTTGAAGCCTCGGCTGAAATAACGTTGTATCAACACATAGTTTTTATCCATGGAGTTCTTTGTACATAAGTTTTTCTTTTAACTGTATCTTTATTCCGCAGAAGCGCGGCGATCGAAAATTCGAAAATTGAATTGGGAAAGAAATGTCAAAATAGTGAGGGTTATATAATTCGAAAATGTACCGTTCTATAATTCTCACATTACAGTTTTGAACAAATTTAAAAAAAGAAAACTAAAGTTATTAGAATGACGCGCAGGAAAAAATAAAAGAGCTAGAGAGGCTGGAGTAAAACGTCCAGAACCGGCAATAGCAAATATAATATTCAAAAATAATGAAATAAATAAATGATTGATAAATAATGATAAGAAATTGTACTAAAAAATACTGTTTGAATTATTTTTATAATAAAATAAAAATAAAACTTTAAATTACAATTACACGAATAATTAAGTGTTTTTCTTTCCTTTCTTTTAATAAAAAGACGATCAATTATATTTTTGTTTTTTACAATATGTGTAGGACCAAGTTTGGAAATGATCTAATCTAATTATTTTCATTTTTATTAATTGAAATTTCGGAATTCAACTTTGAAATTTTTTGCCGATACTCTTAAACGAATATAATTTTCTATTCTTATCCTTCAAAAATTCTAAATTGGATTTAAATATGTACACTTCCGAGGTTAATTGAGATAGACGCGAAATAAATGGAAGTAAATAACGTCGACAATTTTGACATTTTATTCCGCATTCAATTTGTCAATTTTCGATCGCAGCGCTTCCGCGGAATAGAGACACAGTTAAAAGAAAAACTCATATACATAGAAGTCCATGGAAACGAAAAATGTGTTAATACAGCGTTATTTCAGCCGAGGCTTCAGTTGAAGGTTGGGACTTGGCTGCCTCAAGTCGATCGGACCTCACTTTCTATCATGTGAGATTGACATAGACGATCCGATTGTGTACCAATGACCGGTTTTTATATTAAAAATAATTATTGTAGTAAAGAATTAGTTTTAAACCGTATTATAACATTTTTCATTAAAATGAATTGATATTCACTGCTCTTGTTCATGAATATTGTTGCAATAACTTCGAGATACTACTTCGCGATATACATAAGCGTCTCAAATGGCGCTGCACAGTGGGGAAAAAAATGACAGTATTTTCTATTTGACGTTCCCGGTGCTCGGCAGTAATAGAAAAATTGTTGTAATCACTAACGTTTAATATATTTACATTATATAAATATATTAGATCATGATTCAATAAACAAACAAAAATTGTATAAACAAATTATTTGTTAAAAATATGTTTTGTATAATTTTCAATTATTTATCGTTTTTTAAAGCTATATTATGAGAAATTTGAATTAAAACAATATTTTAATAAAAAAAATTTTTAAGACCATTCTTGTTAATATTATAAATAAATTTAAAAAACAAATGCATTATTCAGGCTTTTTCCGGCAGAAAAAATCGTCTTTTTCTATGTAAATTTAAAAAAAATTACGAACCTCATGATAATTTCAAAAAATTCATGGTTTGCTGATGAATTTTATGATTTTATCAAACAAATTTAATTACAAAATGCATTATTCGAGCATTTATCGACGGAAAACTGTTTTTTTTTTCAATGCCAGTCCTTTTAAATGGGAACTTCATGATAATTTTAGCAACATTCATCACAATTTGATAAATTTTTTTAAACAAATTAAATAAACAAATACATTATTCGGGCAGCTGTTGGCGAACATTTTTTTTTTAAGTCAGTCCTTTTTGTTTCTGAAAAAAGTTCTTTTTTTTCATTCAGTACTTACAGTTGGCCAACACAAGAGGGTTTGAATATGAGGAATGATTGAGCAACGCATTTAATATTTGCTATAAATAAATTCTATAATATATGCAAAGTAGAGACACTCATGAGTCTCAAGAAAATTCTTCTTTCACTGCCAACCTATGACTTCAGGCTTCCATTTTATGTCTTGAGCAAGTCTTGAGCTTCAGGATCTAGCAGAATTACTTTCTTCTTCCACATTTGCCTCTGATTTACAATTTTTGGGTCGGTCGAAATCAGCAGTTTCCATTCAAGATCTCTATTAGTAGCCTCTCTGCTACATTTTCGAGTGTCAAAGTCTCGTAGATGTTTGAAATTTTTGTTGTTTGCCTCTTGAGCTTCTTCCATCAATTGACCAATGGGTAGGAAAGCAGATTCAATAATTTTGGCTCCATGAATGAGAATTTTATGTGCTGTACCTGGCATGTAGTTCCAATGATAAAGATTGACGTACATTTGTGCTGTTTGCTGGCAATATTTTCCGAACTTGAAAGTATTTTCCGAACTTGAAAGAATAATCATAAACATTTGGTTCAGGGAGATGAGAGATTGTCTTAGTGGAACCGCGTACCATAATGCATGCGAATTAGCTTATTAACTCTAGGAGAGAAACTTTCTTGAGACTCGTGAGTGTCCCGACTTTTTATATGTTATGGAATTTATTTATGACAATTATTAAATTTCACTCATTCCTTGTATTCAACCCCTCTTGTGTTGGCCAACTGTAAGTACTAAATAAAAAAAAAACTTTTTTTCTGAATTTAAAAAGACTGACTTTAAAAGAAACGAGTTTTTACGTCGACAAATAACTGAATAATGCATTTTTTAATTAAATTTGCTTTAAAAAAACATAAAATTAATGAACTTATTATGAAAGTTACTGAAATTATCGTAAAGTTCCCAATTAAAAGGACTGACATGGAAAAACGAGTTTTTCCGTCGATAAGTGCTCGAATAATGCATTTGCTTATTAAATTTGTTTATAATATCAACAAGAGAAAGTAAATTGTTGTGGGGATTTAGCTCCACTCCGTCGGCTTGCCGGTTCGATTCCCGCCTCGCACTCTGAAAGAGTCTCGGCGGCCCATGCAGTGAACACTAGCCTAGCAAGGGAGCTGTTCATCTCTGGAGAGTCGTGATTCTGGTACCTCCAGAGAAAAAGGTTTTCTCTAAGTACTGAATGCTGTTGCTCTTGGTGGTTCGGAACCCACCTTAAACTGTAGGCCCCCCTCCTACCACCAAGTAAGTGTGGGCGGTGTGTAAAGGAAAGGGGAATAAGGTTGAAGAAAAATGTAAACCCTTAGGGACACATTAGAAGCTTTCATTCCAACAAGAGAAATGAGAGAAATAAGAGAAATTAAAGAGAAATATTAGAAAGTCTTAAGAAAGTCTTTAGAGAAATTTTTTCCATTAAAATATTGGTTCCATTCAAATTTCTTGCAATAAAACTATAAAAAAAAGTTAAATTATTGAAAATTATAGAAAACACATTTTCAACAAATAATTTTTTTATAAAATTTTTGTTTGTTTACTGTACCATGATGGAATATCTTCATATAATGTAAATATATGAAACGTCAGCGATTACAAAAATTTTCCTATTATTGACGAGCACCGGGAACGTCAAATATAAAAAATTGTCATCTTTTTGTCATATTTATTTTTTTATAAAAAAATTGAAAAACTAAATTAACAATCAGGCTCAACAACCTTCTTTGAAAGTGTAGCTGCTTTAAAAAAAATCAATCTACAGGTTCCGCCGGAATCGTATTTCGAACCAAAAATGTACTTTTTCCCCACTGTGCGGTGTTATTAATATCTGATCGCCCGAAATTATGCGATCAGTCCGATCGACTTTAGTAGGCATCGGAGACCAACTGCTGCTTGGCATAAGCTCCCCATCGAGCTTATTCGCGTATTTCTCTAGCTTCGAGTGAATTGTCGAAACATCTTGACGCAAATACAGGGGTAGGCCGTTAGGCACAGCGCCTTACCACAACCATCCTTTTTTGTCGCACATGAGTGAGCTGCGCACGACCGCCGCAGCTCATCTCACCCATATCCTCCATGCTGTGTCAATTCATGGAAACAATAAATAGAGGATCACTATACCCAAGTTTGAGTGTATTTGCTAGTAAGTTTACTTCTTTGTTAAAAATTATATTTTTGCGTTAACATTTCAACTATTTTATACATGATTCGTCTGTTTGGTTTCAAAAATCAAGAACTTGGTTAAAAATTATTTTTTTTTATTTACAGCTGAACTATTTTGTAAAAATTTGCGTATGTATTGCATATTCAAAAAAATAGTTTAATAGTTTGACAAAAAAGATTTTTTACCAAAAGAGATGAATTTTCAACCAAAAATGAAGATTTTTCAACAATAAAAAACATTAATTGTTAACCAAACAGTTGCATAAAATCGAAATAGTGGATCTTTCAATAAAAAAAGAATAAAAAAAATAGTTAAAGATGTTACCACATAGTTGAATTTTTAAGCCAAAAATACGTATTTTTTCGAAGAAAGTTGAATTTTCCACAAAAAAGTTCTTTTTTCACTAAGTAAGGCCAATTTTAAATGAAAAATAATGAGTTTTGGACAAGAAAATAACTTTATCAAAATAGTTAAACTTCCAACCTAGAAAAATGCATTTTTAACAAAATAGTCGAATTTTTGAACAAAAAAGATTAAAACCCAAACAAAATAGTTAAATTGTCGACCCAAAAAATGATTTCTTTTTTATACAGTTGAATTGTTAACGAAGACGTTTATTTTCTACCAAGAACGATGGTTTTTCTACCATATAAGATGAATTTTTTACCAAAAGATGAATTTTTAAACGAAGAAATTATTTTTTACCATAATAGACAAATTTTTAACAACAAAATACATTAATTGTCTACCAATTGGTAGAATTTTCAACTTCGAGAAGACCGATTTCCCGCCCAAAATGTAATATTTAAGATTCCAAATAAGGAAATAATTTTCAATAATAAAAAGTTAACAGAATTTGAACAAAATAGTTAACTTTCAAACCAAAGAGGTAAATCTTTATAATAAAAAGATTCTTCAACAATGTAGTTCAACTTTTAACCAAGCAGCTGAATTTTAAAACAGAGAAGATGTATTTTTAACAACAAAATATTAATTTTCTATCAAAATTGACAAATTTTCAACAAACAAAAAAATATATTTTCCAATCAGAAAAAATGAAGCTTTCAAAAGTATTTTAACTATAAACGAAGTAGTTGATTATTCGACAAGAAAACGAATTCTAAACAAAATATGTATTTATTTTAATAAAAAAAATAAATTTCAAATTAAAAAAAGGTGAATTTAACAAAAAAGGAAGAATTTTCAACCAAGAAGACTAATTTTCTACAGAAAAGACGGATTTTCAATGAAATAAAGAATTTTCAACCAAATAGATCAATTTTCAACTAAAAAAGATAAAATTTAAATTTAAAATATTGATTTTAATGCAAACTTGAATAGTTACATTTATAGATAACAAAAATAATTTACAAACAAATAATTTTACCAATATACTTGAATTTTCAACCAAAAAGATAGATTTTCTACTTCAAATATGAGTCTATAATAAATATGAACTTATAACAAAAAGAATTCAGCATTCAGTCCTAAAGATCATTTTTTCAACAACAAGATTAATTTTCTAATCAGGGAGTAGTTACATATTCAACCAAAGAGATGAATCTTTGACGAAAAAAAAAATTTTTAACAAAGTAGTTTAACTGTCAACCTAGTATAGTGAAACTCTTCTATAGCGTCAACTTTTGGGCTGACGGTGGGTGGGAACTAACTCATTATAGCCCGCTTCGCTTTTGTTTGTTCACGCTTGCGTGCTCCTCTGAGTGACAACCGCAGACTTCGCGCGCCCGCGCAACTCCTGTTATACCAACCTGCGACACGGCGAAAATTCTTGTAAGGGTTATAGAAGCGAGGGCTTTTTAAGGGTTACACTTTAGTAGAAGTTTTGACGAAAAAAAGTCTTTTAAACAAAATAGTTGAATTTTCAAAAAATAAGGAATGAAATTTTCAACCAAAGAGTACAATTATTAACCAAATGATATGAATTCCAAAGAAAAAATATAACAGTACACAGAAAAAACTAAAGCTTCCATTGGAATCCGTTTTTGGTTCCAAAGGAGCTGCAAAAAAATGAACCCTACTTGCTGAAAAGGAACCCCAAACGATAAATGAGCTCTAAATAATACCACACTTGGGGTTTGAAAGGATCTCAAATGTAATTAAGCCTATTCCGAAAGAACCTATTTTTCGCTTTGCCCACTTCGATATTATGATTAATTAATAACACAATATTGACCTTACATCACACATGTAATCGAACTCTGGTCGACATGATACTGATACTGATTCATATGCAAGAATATTTTCGTCGAATTTCAATAAACTGATACATTAATTTGAAACGTCGAGTTCGTTTCTAGGTTTTCAACCAATCAAATTTGCCATAAATCAACAAAACAACTAGAAATGAATCCTATGAAAAATATTAATTCCACGATTAATTCAAAATAGGCCTTCGTGAAAAGGTCCCGTAAGTATAAAGAACAGTATGCGCAATGAAATCCTGAGTAATATGTTTGCTGTTATGGGGAGATGTGCAATTACATATGTTATTTTTGAAAGTACAAATATATTGTTAGGAGTAACGTAGGGTTGTTGAAAAAACGAATGCAAAAATCAATGTTTCTGAAGCCTCTCTACTTTCATTTAATTTAAAACAACTAAAGGTCATTGTAATATTTGAAAATAATAATAACGGCTAATTGGCTGAGCTGATCTTAATAGTGCTTGTGAATAATTTTAAAGATTTTTCATAACTTTTAAGCCAATTTTGTTTAAAAAATTTTAAAATAAGTGAACCTTAACAAGTAAGAAGAAAAATGAATAAATAGTTATATCGTTTGTGTTTTCTTTGCCGACATATTCTGTAAATCGCTAACTTACCAACCCAACTTTGCAAGACGTTGGCTTGTGAAAGGTCCTTGATGCTGTTCTTTTCAAGTGCGCTCTAAAGTCTAAACGAACCCATTTGGGTCTCTACAGGTATCTATTGGAGCTCAAGTTCCAAATGACACCAACCTTCATTTGAGCCGCAATATGAGTGAACCCCTAATTTTGTCTGTGTAGACTTTTCTTATTTTCTTGCTAATAATTATTGAACTTAACCGTTGGAGAATCATCTTTGGCAAGATTCGCAAATTTTGTTCAAATTTATCATCAGGAAATGTCATAAATACTGTTAAAGTCCGTAACGTTACTTGCATTGACCCTCTTGCCCTCTTAAATTGGTAACGTAGTTCATAAAGGGCCCCTTAGAGCTTTTAATTAATATCATTGAAATACATGTTTTTAATAAACTGGTAAATATTTTATTTTGATTGATTTCGTACTTGACTTCCGGCGATAGATCATAGTGAACGCAGAGTGCAGTAGTTATAATAATGTTAGCAAATAATATGCTTCCACTGCAAAGATGTTCTCCATTTCTTTGAAGTTGGACAATATAAGGAACTTCTTCAAGCGTGACTGGTCTATTTCCATTGCCACTTCTATCAACTAGGCGTTTTTTACGGATATGAAAATCCGATGATTCCTCTATAAAAGAGAGTAAATATGCGTTTTGTATTCGCTTCCGGCATATTTTGTGCGATTTTAATAATTTTATTTTCTGGTGAAAGAAATTACGTTAGCGATCAAATATTCCAGAAGAGAATAATAAGATCCGGTAAAATATTATTGGAAAAAAATCAACTGTCCATATTGCTTCATTTTATTTGGTGCAAAGTCTTTATTTTACAATTTTTCAAATTTAGAAAAAAAAATTGTTGCTTGAATTAAAATTAAGAGTCAAATTTGCTCGTCCAAAAGCGGCTTTGTCTCATAGGTACCTATAAATTATTGCAAAAAAACATACATAAAAAAATACGCATAAAGGCCTTTATTGAAAAGTGAAAATGTTGTTTGACTTTTTCAAAATTTATTCCAAATAATGAAGTCTCAATATGCTTGAAACATTTCTGTGTGTTTCATCCAATTAATCTTTTAACAAATTGCAAGAAAGCACAAATAGTAAAATCAGTCAATGCTTAATCAAAGAAATTCAGTTAGAACAAGCAAACGATCAAAAAAAAAATTTTTTAAATGGATTTTGTGATCTGATCGTTTATTTATTTTTTGCTGTTTAACTGAATTAAGCTAATTTATTGATTATTCTAATATTACGTTATCCTCGGTCGGCGGCGTCAAAATCTATCTGTCTTTACCACTTCCTGGACTGCAAAGCATTGTTTAGAAACGAGTTTGACTAAAATTATTCATTTAGGCGAAAGCAAGTCATTGTCATGTAAGTCAAATAAATTGTCATTTTTTTCGTCATATTTATTTATAAAAAAGTAAAAGACTAAATTAAAAAACAGGCTCGACAACTTTCTTTGAAATTTTATCAGCTTTTAAAAAAATATCCAAATCGGTCTACAGGTTCCACCGGAATCCTATTTTGAACAAAAAAATGTACTTTTTCCCCACTGTGCTTTGGCGGCTTGCTCTTTCCCAGGCGCATTCAATGCATCATATTCTCAATTAATCCAAAAAAAAATCAAGACCAATTTTCGAAAACTCCCTTTGTGAGGTATTGTATTTAGCCCTTTAAATGTCCTGTTTAAAATATGACATCAAATAATTCATAATTGTAGGAATAATGTTATCATTTGTAATACATGGCCTATCAACCAAGCTCTAGGAAGCGCCTTAAGCCTTCTCAGCGTATGAACGTAGATGACGTTACGTAGTTCTACAGTTTATGCGTAGTAAGCCAAATATTGCAGCAAATATTGGCTTCTGTGATATGTCAGTCCCGTTAAGCATTATCACTTTTTCACGGCATGAAAACACGAATTCACATCAGTAAGAATCAGTCGCGCATCGTTAAAACTATAATAACAACGAAGGTCCCATATGGGTCATTTTGACTCACAAGGTAGTACAGGTGGTACAGTCAACCTCGGTCTTTTTGGTATTAAGAATGAAATTATTATAAAACCGACCGTGAAATCACTGCGTCCCAGATGGTAAAATCACATTGCGGGCGTAAGATTGCATTCTGGATCAATGTTGAAAAATTTTTATCGTGAGAAGACATAACTTTCCACAGATAAGGTTTACCACGTCTCAATCTAACGTTGAATGATTACGTCCAACCATAAATACACACCGCTTGAGAATCCGATTTTAACAACCGCAATTTGATTTTACCATTTGAGATGTAGTAATTTTACAGCCGATTGTAATTTTACTATGAAAGTTCGGCAGCTCTTTTTACAGTATACAGAATACAGACTGAATTTTACTACTGCCTATAGTCTTAAAAACAATGTTGCTAAAGTGTCAAGAGTTTTAGGAGATACAGAATGATTCGTAAAAGATGTTTTATTAACGTTATCACGAGAACGTCCATGAATTCACGAAATCACATAATATCGTCGGATTCAGTATACCATTCTGCAATTTTTACCGTGTTTTAACTTTCCCGAATATACGTATTATCATCACTCACTTACATCGAGGTAAATTGAGAATATTTCATACTTACGATGATCTGATAAAGCGTCAGTTCCTTGTGACAATATTGCACAAAGAATCAAAAGACTCAAATAAATCTGTTTTCCCATGCTTCGACAGAAAAGATACTTCGCATTACAAGTGAAATTCTGCCTCTTTTAAAAATAAAAATATGATCAGATATAATTGTGTGGATGAGTTAAGATTTCATCTTTTATAAAACAACTTTGTTTGCAGAAGCGAATGTTTTGAACGCCATATACGTAATATTAGTAGTAATTTATGGTATAAAGACCTTGCGTATAATATGAAAAGCAATCTTTTTTTAATTATTGGTACTAGTGTTGCCGTCGAGCGAATCCTCAAAGATTTCAAGGCGGGACAAGATGAGCCTTACCTGCCAGCTTAAATTGATTATCTAAGGTCTTCCGTGACAACAGTGAGGCGTCAAAATGCGAGAACTTGCCTTGAGGCTCCAGCCTCCTCGGCCCTTCTAAGCAAGAGTCTTTTATGTCAGTGATTCCCAAACTAGTGCCGACGGTCGGCGGTCCGACCGCGGTCGTTGGAAGCCGCCCCGGGCCGAGCAGCCCCCTAGGGGGAAAGCCAGCCGGGCC
>NC_046663.1:85842015-85845888 GCF_010883055.1 Belonocnema kinseyi
ATCTCTATCCCATCCACACACTACTCCTTTCCCCTGCCGAGTGAGTCACGCCTACCCCGAAAGGGAAATGGCTTAATGGTGTAATAATAAAGTAATAATAATAATAATACAGAGATCACAACCGGAGACGAAAAAACGATTTAACAGAAGTATTTATTAAATAAAAATACATTAGGTAATGCAGGGTTTCTCGTAACAGAGACTTATTCTTTAATCATTGCATATTTATCTTTATTATATAAATTCAAAGTTATTTAAAGTTAATTGTATGTAACATAAAAATTGCACATACAAACCAATTTAAATTTAATTACATTAATTCTGAATAAATTCACGGAAAAAAAATATTTTTTGATAAAACATAACTAAAACAAAGAATTGTATTTTAATTTTAAACAGCTTCGCACTGTGTGACATGAATGATGGAAATTTTTATTAAATGTATATTTTTTAGATTTATTTATTTTTTAAAGGTATTTTAATATTTTTTTCACAGACATTAAAAAAGTTCAGAAAGTTTTTAAACATTTTAGAGATGTTAAATCAAAAATTCAACCAAAATGTTAATATTTAATGAAATAGTTGAATTTCCAAAAAGAAAATATGAATTCTCAATAAAAATATAATAGTTGATATTTCAATCCAAAAAGATTTAAATTTTAAATAAAAGGCAGTTTAATTCATCCAAAAAGCAACAAATTTTTAACAATATAGTTGAATCCGCAAAAAATAAGATAATATTCCAACCAAGAAGGATTATATTTATGTCAAAAAGATTGATTTTTTGAAAAAATAGATACATTTTAGATGAAAAAAATGAATTTTGAACTAAAATGGTCAATTTTTCAAACAAACAAGAGAATTCTTAACAAAGTGCTGTAACTTTTCACCTAGAAGTTAAATTAAAAGGAGTTGAATTCATCCAAAAGAACTATTTTTCAACGCGTTTGATTTCGCGTCTGACTTCGCTCGCAAGTTTGATATTTATTATTTGCATTTGGAATGCTTGAATAAAACTTTATCAAAAAGATGTCTTTTAGATGGCAGTATTTATATGCGTTTTCACATTCTGAATTGTTTACTTGATTAAGTATAATCGAAGATTAAGTTTCTCAAAGCTTTGTAGGCTTTGAGGTACACATTCCCAATGTGACAATCGCGCTGCGCGCTCGATTTCCGACAGACATTTGTAAACAGGTTTTGTTCAATCTTTTTTTTTCTCGTAATTTTCGTCGTTTTCCAAACATTTTTATTTAATTTTTTTATTTGTAATGTTATTTTTCACAAAAAAAACAAAAAGTACGCATCCTATCAAGAAGTGATTCTTAACGAAATTGTAGATCTTTTTTGGGATAACAAATTTTGTTAATTCATCTTTTTTCGTATCCTACATAGTTTGACCACAAAATGGAATTTTTGATTATTTTTTGTGCAATTAAAATTTGAATTTTCGATTTTTCAAGAAAATCCAAAAATTTGTTATGATAATCTTGGAAGGCTTTCAAAAAGAAATGTTTTCCTTCTCTCGACTTTTTTTCATATCATGCATTTTTTGGCTTAAAATTTTGATTTTCGGTTGATTTAAAAATTCTTGAAAACGCTATAACTCCGAGAATTTTCTTTTTATCAAAAAAAGTCATTAGGATTACTATTTTTTCAATGTTCATTCTATCGCGTGGAAGTTATCTACTTGGGCTGTGATTAGTAATATCGTATGGCGGGAAATTTTAATTGTCGTTCGGTCCGAGTTAGAGTGCCATCTGGTATCATTATTTTTCGCTACAATACGGTTAGAGAAAATATTGTGTGTTCAAAGATATTATAATATCTTTGGTGTTATTCAGTGATGGCGCAAATCGGTAAAGGGCTATATAACTCTCACTTTCAGGGGGCGTTGCAAGCTCATGACATGGTGGTTTCGAATAAAAGTTTTTTAACTCACGTTGCCTAATTGGATGTTATATTACGTTTCTTGAAAGAACAACGTAAAATTTTGTATTACAAAGTGTATTCTCAAAGAAAAATTCAATATATAAACGATATTTCAACCCAAAAAGATTTTAATATTAAATAAAAAAACAGTTTAATTCATCCTAAAAAAAAAATTCAACAAAATAGACGAATTTTCAACCAAATAGTTCAATTTCTAGCTAAAAAATATTCTTCAATCCCGATAGAAATAAATGCACTCAAATTATAATTTCAGTGGATAAATAGTTTTTATTACAAAATAAAATTGTATGTTTTAAGTTTATTTGTTCATTTGTTTTGAGTTTATATAAATATATAATTTTGTTAAGATTCCTAGGAAAATTTTAACAAATTTTTAAAATTTCAGATTTGTCGAAAAAGTATCATTTTCTTAGTTTTCCGGATTTTAAAAAATTTTAAGAAAAATTCGAGTCAGTTTAAAATATATTTAGGACTTTTAGAACTTTAACTCGAACTATTTAAAAAAAATTTAAAAATCATTCAAAATTTAAAAATTATATTAAATCTTTCAGATATTTGCGATATTTGTAGATATTTTAAAAGATTTTTTGGTACCTTTTTAATTTTTTTTAATGAATTTTTCAACACGAAAAGTCATTAAAATTTTCCCCAGGAATCGCAGGGAAAGTTTTTTATTTTCTTGAAGTCTTTCAAAGTTCTTAAAAAACTTCGAAAGTTGTTAAAGATTCTAAATGTCTTTTGAATTAATAATAGATTTAATGCTTTGACGATAATTCATTTTGATAAACAGAGATATTTCTGGTTTCAATCGTGTAAAAAACTACGAATTTTGCCGACGTTTCGTGAACTGCAATCTTCATGAAACGTAGGCAAAATTCGTAGTTTTTTACACGATTGAAACCTGAAACATCTCTTTTTAAATTATTAAAAGATTTAAAAAAATTTGTCAATTTTCTCTTTAAATTTATTTTTCAAATGAAAAATCAGTACTAATTTTCTCACGAATTTTCGGAAATTATTCTTTTTATTCTGTAGAAACCTTTAAAATTCTTAAAAATCTTTTTTTCGAAATTGTCAAACATTCAAATAATAAATGTTGCATATCAAAGCTCTTTACACTTTTCTTTTTTCCATTTATTTAAATTATTATTATTGCATATATTATTTATATAAGCATACACTTCTCATAAAAGTGAACTTTTCATATGTTTTATTTTAAACGGCAAAAAACGACATTATCGTCTAATAATGAAAACAGGGTTTTGAAAAATAAGGTTTGAATATTTTAATCTAAAATAACTAAACTTAAAACAAACAAAAATTAAAACCAAACAAGTTCCTGGCCCAGTGGGCACAACATTTGGTGATGTCTTTCCGACATCGTTAGGACATCTTTACGGCAACTTTACGACATTCTATGTCCATGTCGTTAAGGTGCCTTAACAATATCGTAAAGACGTCGTATAATTTGACGATGTCTTTACGATTTCGTAAAGACACCATAACGACATGGACATAGGATATCGTAAAGTTGTCGTAAAGATGTCGTAGCGATGCCACGAAGATATCGCCAAATTTTTTGCCCACTGGGCTATTATCAATAAATAATTTCGGACTTGCAATATTTTGGAGGCTAGAAAGTAATAGTAATAAAGTCATCAAGTTATTTTCTAATTAATTATAATTAACTTTTTCTGAATATTATATTTACATATAGTTAATCAATTTCCTAATCTGATTTTAAGCAAATGAAAAGAAAGTTTATGAAAATCGGTTAATATCTTCAATGCCAATTTACAGTTCTTGTAATTTTGCATTTACTTAAAGATATGCTTAATTACTCGAAATGTTAACCGATTTTCATCAACTTTTTTTTTCATTTTCTTAAAATTACATCAGGAAAATGATTCAGATAATTAG
>NC_046663.1:85845988-85854703 GCF_010883055.1 Belonocnema kinseyi
CATTCTTCCTACAACTGCGGTACCACATACTTCGATTGTGCATCTAACAAGGATATCCCGTAACATTGTCCAGGCGCCCTCTAAATCTTTGTTTCTTATACAACTTTAATTAACCAAGCCATAAGGTAAACAAACATAATAAATATTTAAATAATAAGTGTTTTGAAACATACAGTGATTAAAACTCGTCAGCCCATCATGGTCCAAAATATTATTCGTTTAAAAAAAATTCAGCTCGATATTTTCAAATTGTTAAGAGGGCATGATCTCGGTGTATGCGTTCTTTTTGTTAAAAAAAAAAAAACAAGTTTTGACCAGGGAAATTAATTAATAGTTTTAGATGTTAATTTTTTTGTCTACTTGGTCTAAATCAATATTATAAAAATATTGATTAATCTTAAGACTGTAAAAAAGTTCTCTCTAGCTCTGCTGGGATATGAGCCCAGGTCCTTCAGATTCAGAGCATTCAGAGCATCAGACCGGCAAACTGAAGGACCTGGGCTCATATCCCTGCGGAGCTAGAGAGAATTTTTTCACAATCTTAAGAATAAATAATATTTTAATAATATTGATTTAGACCAAATAGACAAACAAAATTAACATCTAAAACTATTAAAAATTCTAAAAAGATCTAAAAATATATTAAAAGTAAAAAAATTAACTTTTTGGAAAAAGGACACAAAATACAATAATATTTGCTTAACAACATTTTTCACCTAAATTATATCTGAATTGAACATAAAAATGTTTAATTTATTGAAAAACGACACAAGTTGCAATAAAATGTTTAATAATCATTTTTATTTTAATAGAATGCGCATTTTTTGTCAATGATAAAAATAAGACAATGAAAATACTGTGGTTCCAATACTAATGCTTATTATGAATAGTAATAATATAAATTTATTTAAAAGATATACATTTTTCAGGGTGGCTAAGAATTAAATCTAATGCAAAAGAAAGAAAAAATTAAGGTAATCATTAAAAATAAGATTTGTACTTTCTTTTGCAATATCTGAATAAGCAGCCCCAGAACGAAGTACAGAAATAAATATAATATACATTTAATATAATAGAGTTGACCATAATGTACAAAAGTTCGCATTTTCGACGTAATCAAGTTCGAAGCATGAAATACGTGATGAAAATGTGTTCGTTAAAGCCGACGGAGCTTTAACAAAAGAGAATTCACAATCACCAAATTACAGTTGTCGATGTTTTGATCTTTCATTAAAAGGCTTGCGTACAAATGTGGGGTATATTCAAAGACCGAACGCGTAGCACAAGGTGAATGCATTATCGAGCTCGAAGGACGATAACTAAGATTCGCGCGAAGCGAGCCGCGCGCGTAGTTTGCTACGAGAATGTGCCCGCGGCGGGCAGTTTTTTTGATGTGAATCCATCCAGATATGAATGGTTATGACGTTTATTTTCTGTTAAATCCACAGCTAGGGCCCTAAGTATCAACTAAAAAAAAATTAAAAATTATATCTCAGTATATAAAATTTAAATCGAAAAAAATTGCAATATAATGTAGAGTATATTTGAAATTAATGGAGTAAAATACCAATTTTAAGAAAAAACTTTTTAGACAAATTTCATATGTAAAGTATATAAAAATTATTTTAACTTTTAATATTAGTCTTTTTTTAACAGCCACAGCCCAGTGGGCAAAAAAATTAAGGATGTCCTAGAGACGTCTTTGGGACATCCCTAAGACCAAAGATGTCCCAAGAACGACCATGTCTTTTAGACGCCTTTATGTCATCTTAAGGACATTGGACGTCTTAGAGACGTTGATTGGCCTGCCATTTAAATACATTTAGAAAAATTAACAATTAATTAAGAATTTTGTATTTTTCAGAAAAAAACGTGACCAAGTGTAGCACCTGGACTAAATTCTCATGGAAAAACATCCCGCACATAATTTAGAACTCATTTTAAAAATGTATTTTCTTAAAAGAGTTACAAAATAATTAACTTTTTTTTAATTTCCACAAAGGTTCTTTCTACCTGATGATCATAATCAAGTGACTCATTGCAAGTTATTTATTTGTCAGGAATACAACGATGTCCCAAAGAAATACACATTTTTCGATATAATGAAAAAAACGTATTAAAACATAAAAAAATGAAAAAAACAACTTCTTTTTTAAACTTTTTCCCGTGTCTAGTATATTTTAAAAAACCTAAATCTTTTATTTTCAGATAAATAGCCGTCATTTTGTTAACTTTTTAGTGTTTAAACATATATTTCCGAATTTGAAAAATATAAGGTAACCCGAGAACATTTATCATTTCAGTTTAAAATTCGTTTAATATTTTACTTAATATGAAACCCACAATAATTTCATTCAAAATAACTTAATACCCCATTGTTTCCATATCTTTTGGCTTAAAGTTGATCCACTTTATTAAAAAATTCATTTTTTTTTTTAATGAAAACTGAAAAATTCAACTTTAGTTTGAAAATTTATTTTTTTTAGTTGATAATGGATCTATTTTTTGAAAATTCATCTTTTTTAGTAGAAAATTAATATTTTTGGTTGAAACTTTATCTTTTTGATTAAAAAATTAACTATACTTGGTAGAAAGTTGAACCACTGGATTAAAAATTCATTTTTTATGAACATTTATCATTTTAGTTGAAAATTCGTGTCATATTGCACTCAATATAATACCCGTGCGCGTCCAAACGTGCTCGACCAGCGCTGGAGGTCGGAGTGCGGTCACAAAAAAAATCAATAATTTTTTAACTAACTGCAAAATACAAACTTTTTTTTCACAAAAAATTTTGAAAGAGATTGTAGAATCTATTGGAACGTGGAAGAATTCTTTCACAGGCAGAGAAGCTTAATTTATTTTGAATGAATGAAAACAAACGATTATTTAAACAATAAAAAAATGTTTTTTATCACCGAACAATTTTTTAGCGTAAAGTATACTTCGTAACAAAACATTTCATAACTCAATTATTGAATTTCGATTAACCGTTCGGGAATAATCCATTTTTGAAAAGAAATTATTAAGAACTTTGATTGTTAATAACTTTTAAAAAATTGTTGCAAAAATATTATAAGGTAGTTATTTTAATATAAAAACCAATCAAAAACTGTATAAATTGATTGAAAATAGAACTATTGATTTAAAAGTGACACACTTGACATATTATGACCCCGTAGTTTAGTTTTTGAAAGACAAACGTAGAAAAGATTTGCATTTGAAACTTTCAATTTTAACTGATTCAAATTTCAATCTTTTGAAAAGAATCAAAATTTATAAATATTATTTGATGAAGCTCAATTTGTTCCTTGATTGAAAAATTGAAATAATTTTTCTCCGGCTTTTAATTAGATCAAATACATTTTTTCAAGTAAATCGGTTACATTTTTAAAATAAAATGAAACACACAGTTATTTCTAAATATGCATTCGGGGTCAAAATTTAATAATACGAAAAATATTCAGAGATGCTGAGAGGTTCAAAAAAATTTTGTTTTTACATTCTCATCAGAGAAGGTTTTAGATATGTGTAAAATTTGACCCCCCCCCCCAGTTTTTGTCAAATGTCCACGTTTTGAAACCCTCTGAAACCGAAAAACAGGTTTTTACGTATGTGTCTGCCTGTATGTCTGTATGTCTGTATGTTTGTCTATCTGTGAACACGATAACTTTCGAAAAATTAATCTATTAGATTGCCCTTTGGCACACTCGTTTAGTGTCCGAAACTAAAGGTCAAGTTCGTTAGCCAGCCATTTTGGATGAAAATTCAAAAAATGGGCAAATTTTGAATATTTTTGAGACCACTTCTTTAAAAATTCCACAATTCTCTGTAAGGTTATTTATAGTATTCAAAAAGTTGAACAATTTATCCTTATGACTTTTTTTGGAAAATCAAAAATTACCAGAGTTAGAGCATTTTCAAAATCCAAAAAAACAAATTAAAATGAACCTTTTAAGCCAAACAACGCATGATACGAAAAAAAGTCAAGAGAAGAAAATCTTTGCTTTTTGAAGGCCCTACAGGATTATGATAACAACTTTTTTAATTTAGTCGAAAAGTTGAAAATTCCAAATTTGATCCTACCAAAAAAAATTTTAAAATCCACAAATTCCATTTTTTGGTTAAACTATGCAAGATACGAAAAAAATGAAAAGTTCAAATTACACGCGCTGGTAAAAACTACAAATTCATAATGAATCACTTTTTGACACAAGTTGCGAAAAAATAAACAAACTAACTGTGTGGAAGACGGTACTCGGTACAGTAAAATGTGTAATAAAAAATGGTTTGCCTAAATAAGATCTAAAATTTTGATTTTCACATTTCTTTGATAGGGCACGCGCTTTTTACATTCACACTATAATGAGAAGGTATTGGATTCATACGAAAAATGACTTTCGCGGATTCCATCAAATATCAACGTTTTGAGATTTCCTCAGAAGGAACAAAAAGTTTTCAGGTTGGTTGTCGTATGTATACTGGAAGTCTTTGGACCGACTAATTGAATCGAATTGGGCTTTGGCACACTGGTTTAGGGGCCAAAGATTTTTAAATTCCACGTACGGCTATTTATAGCACACGAAAATTTAAAGAATTTATCTTGATGGATTTTTTTGATAACAAGAAAATTATCACAGTTATGGCTTTTTCAAAATATAAAATGAAAATGAAAATTCTAAAGCAATCAACGCACGATATAAAAAAAGGTAAGAAAAGGAAAACGTTACGTTTTGAAAAACTTATAAGGTCATCATAACAGGTTTTATAATTTAAAAAAAATCGAAAATTCATCTTTTAATCGCACAAAAAATACTGAATTATTATATTCTCATCATAATAAGAAGGTATTGTTTTATGAGAAAACTGACTATCGCGGATTTATTGAAATTTTCAGTTTTCGAGAATCCCTAATTCCCAAAGAAATCGGTATTATCGGCCTTGTCATTATCCTCGTCGTTGTAGTCTGTAAACACAGTAACATTTGAAGAAATTATTTTATTGAATTTCCCTTTGATACACTTTATAAGGATATGAAAAAAGGACGATTTCGTTAGCCAGCTATTTTAAATAAAAATGCAATAATTTGGAGCATTTTCAAAATTTTTAAGACCACTTTTTTAAGATTTGAGAGTTTCATATAGCGCACAAAAATATGAACAATTTATCTTAATGACATTTTTTGATAACAACAAAATTACCAGAGTTATAGCGTTTCCAAACTTTAAAAAAAAAATAATAATAAAAACGAAAATGACTATTCTATGTCATTCAACGCACCACATGAAAAAAAGTCAACAAAAGAACAATATTAGTTTTTAAAGACCTACACGATTATCATAACAACTCTTTGAATTTTGTTAAAAAATAGAAAATTCAAATTTTTGTCGCACAAAAATGATGTATTATTACATTCTCATCATAATGAGAAGGCATTAGTTTGATATGAAAACTTTCTATCGCCAAATAATCTGAATAAATGTATTATAAGTTTGATACAGAAGTGTTAAACATAATATAGAAAAGTTAACATTTTGGACAAAATCGAGTGCGAAGCACGAGATACGTGATGAGAATGTGTTCGTTAAAGCCGAAGAAGCTTTAACAAAGGAGAATTCACAATCACCAGATTACAGTTGTCGATGTTTGGTTCGTTAACCTTAATAGGTCAAGCGCGAAGCGCGAGAATCAACAGTCGCGTGCCCTAGCCGCGCTCAAATTTGCGAGCGAAGCGAGTCGCGCGCGTTTGAGAAGGTTGATCCACTGGGTACATTTTTCCACTCTTCAATGGAATTTAGACTAAAGTAATCCATAATAATTAACTTAACAAGATAAATATGCTTTAACGTCCGAGAAAACAGTATATGATACAAAGAAACAACAGAGGTTACTTACAACTTCATCGGATAAGATTTTATTTACAATTTTTCCCAACAATTCAAAAACTCACCGTTTTCATACTCAGGGTAACTCATTGGTAAGAATTTATATTCTATAAAAGGTGTAAAAATAGAATAAACTTATAATAAATAAATAAACTTTACAAATTTAATAAAGTTATTCCATTTTTCCACCTTTTTTAGAATATAAATTCTTACCAATGAGTTCCTCTCATGATGAAAACAGTGAGTTTTCTAAAAGTTGGGAAAAATTGTAAATAAAATCTTGTCCGATGGAGTTGCAAGCAACCTCTGTTGTTTCTTTTTTATCCTAACTTAACAAGTCTTAGATATTTAAAAAAAATATTTTTAATTTAAGAAGTGCCAAAAATGTTTGATCTTTTTTAATAACTCCTTTAGTCTAAATATCATTTTTTCGAATGAATTTTCCTGTATTTTTTTAAATATTTTGAAAATTGATGCTAATGCTTTGAACATTTCTCAGTCACCAGTTAAATTTTCTTTATTAATAATTAATAATATAAATAATATTTCACCTTCTGACTAAAATTATAAATTGATTGAGTGACACTCATTCTCAAAATTAAAAAAATTGTTTCATAATAATTCATTCTTGCTTCTGACTTCCGTCTGATTCCTAAGAAATTGCTTCTGTTTATGAAGTAATATTTTGTAATTCATTTTTACACTCAAAGTGAAGTTACAAAATTTATTTATAGAATTAAATTATGAATAGTCAAGTTACTAATTTTCCTATTTTTCCACATTAAGAAATCTTATTTATATCTTATAAAAAATATGCAAATAAAATACAAATTTTACACATCTTGAAGCATGAAACTGATACGTATTTCATCAATATCATAATTCGTAATGCCCTCGTTCTGGTATTTACCCAACACATTCTTTAAATTTTCTAAACATTCTCGATTCTTGCGAAAGAACCGAGAAACTTCCGTTAAATATTCCGGTAGTAAGGTTAAATAAATTCTTGAATTAACTGCAAAATAAGCAAGACACCCGAGAGAAAGAAATAAAATTTATAAAAGGAATCTAAACAATTAAACAAATAATATAAACAAACAATTAAAAGTCTTTATATATGGGATAATTTCGAAATTATTCACATTATCGGATAACATTGCACACTTAGAAGATTATCCATCATGGAAGAAAAGTACATACTTTGGAAAAAGGTAATGTTTTTAAAAGATTTTTTAATCTATTTATCATTTATATAGTGACAAGGGACTAATTTTATTTAAAAATATATATTAAACATTAAATCTTAAACAATTCTGATTTTTTTAAGTTTTTATTTTTAATTCACTTAATACTGAAAAGTCTCCCTGTTTTTAAGCATTAAAATTTTTCTTTACAAATGTGAATTTTTTATAAACAGAACTATTTTAAGTTCTTCAAAATCTTGAATCATGAATTGTCAAAATATAGTCCCCTCGAAAAAATGTATGTAGGGTAAGGGGGGGGGGGCAGCGCCAACCAGTGGGGCAAAGGTGATTTTCCTTATAGCATGACTATTATTTAACAATTTTATTTCTATTTTGCATCAAATAAATCTATTTTATCAAAGAGATAGTGTTACTTACTTAAATCTTAAAAATTGACGTTTCAAAAGAAAAATTATACAGAAAACAGTTTTTACCACGAAAAAATGGAAGTTTCGCTGACAGAAATATAAAGTTTTCAACTTTAATGACAATACTTACAGTATAAAAACTTGATATCTTGACAGATAAAACAATATCACACAATCTAATCATATTAATCAGACGTAATTCAAGTCCAAAATATATTAAATCTCATAAAAAGTGAGGCCTTCCCAGGGTAGCAAGCCCGACGAAAATAATATTAACAAGTTCTTAGGTGATACACGACGTCACAAATTTCGTCGATAAATGATCGAAAATGTAGAACAGCAACTTTTCTTGTGGGCTACATGGAAGAAACTATTAAATATTATTATTATCAATCCATGCGGTATGCAGGTTTCTTTTATTGGTACGGTAGAATCATTGCGTACAGTCCGTTTCTAGTAAAATGTCAACGAATAAGAGGCTATATTACAGCTATCTCTATTTTTATTCAAAATAACTTATTCTTCTTGTTAAATATCTGCAAATGTAATTTTTCCAGTACATAAAATACCACAGAAGAAAACCATCACATTTTCTGATCTTTAAATGTTTTTATTTTCATAAAAAGCCACAGTCGGCTTTGCCTTCAGGTGAGGGGCAAAGTCGATGAAATACAGCTTGTCAGAAATAATTAAATTACCAAATTATTGTTTTTTCCATATGATTAATACTTATAGAAATATGATATAAAATAATGTATAACTCGAAATAAGAAAAAATGGATCAATTCGACATCTCATTAATTTAAAAAAAATCATTGACTGTTAACTGGTTGCCGCTGCCCCCCTTTACCCTATTCAATTTCAATACAATTTAATTCACGGCAATTTAACATCTTAGAAAATTGTGGATGCTTTATCATTGATTTTAAAGAGTGATTTTTAAAAAGCGTAATACCAGTCACTTTAAAAGTCACTTGATACTACACGATAAGAAACTTAATGATATGTATCATCTTTTAAATGTCTATAATTTCCATTTAAAATTATAGTTTTGAATGAATGATTTTAAAATTATTAAGTTTTTGAGGCCTTCAAATAAAGTTTTCTTTTTATTCAAAAGCTTACAGTCTGTCAAGTTAAAGCGTGGGTGGCTTTACTCGCAGTCGGTAAGGTGTATCGACATGATTTTGGTGTCAAAATATTAAGAAGAGCTCCCTC
>NC_046663.1:85854803-85857003 GCF_010883055.1 Belonocnema kinseyi
AAAGAGGGAGCTCTTCTTAATATTTTGACACCAAAGTCATGTCGATACACCTTACCGACTGCGAGTAAAGCCACCCACGCTTTAACTTGACAGACTGTAAATTTAATAAGTTTGGTTTAAATTTCCTTACTTTTTGGAGGCTTTGAATTTAAGATTTCACAATGTTGTAGTTTCAAATTCCAATACAGAAAATGTCAGACAATTTGACTATTTGACTATTCTATTTTGTTAAAATTTTTTTTGGTTTAAGGTAACCGGTAGAAATTCATTTTTTTGAAAAATTTATTTTCTAACCGCAAAATTTGACAGTTTAATTTTTGGTTAAAAACTTATCTTTATCGATTGAAAATTGATCTTTTCCGTTTTAAAAATCAAATTTTTCTAAAACATTTGCATTTTTAGCTTAAAAACTTAAAATTTTGATTAAAAATGCATATTTCCGATTTCAAAAGTCAGATTTTATGTTAAAAATACGTGGCAGTATTGGCTTGTGAAGAAAGTAATCGGGACGACTTGTGTACAGTTATTGTCTAGATCGTCTAATCTAGATTGTCTTTTCGTGCTCTAGCCTGATGCTGATTAGCGCGTATGATTTTTTTTATATTTGCGGAAAGATCCAGGGTGTTGAAAAGTATCAAAAATGAACTCTAAAAAAGTGCATTTTTTCTACATCATCTAGCCAGTCTTTTCAGGCCATAGTCGGATGTTGGATAGCCTATTAGAACCAAAATATTTCTGACTTTCGAAGCATATTTCCAAAATTATCTAGGATGTTTACAAGTATAAAAAACGAAACATGTAGATTAAAAATAAAGGAATTTTTGCCTATCATCTAGACAGATTTTGAAATAATTTTGAATGTCAATAGAACAGCGCTAGATTAGGGTGTTCAGGCTACACGATAATAAAAATTGAGCTGTGACAGGGATATTATTCCTTATTATAGGCAAACATTTAGCTGAAAACGAACGAAGGAATTTAGAAAGATCCCTGGATCAGCGAAAATGAATATCCTTGACAATTTTCCATATACCAGGGATATCGTATAGTCAAACCCCTAATAAGTATAGCTATAATAGGGATATTAAGAATATGTGTCCAATTATGGGAAGAGCGCCGGTGCATTATGGGAGCAGCGAAATAAAATGGCGACGGTCTAATCGGGAGCAGTGACAGTTGAGATTTACTTTGGACAATTAAACGCTTTTTACCACTTAAAATGTACGTGATTGTTAATATTAAATGGAGTTTATGATGCAGTGATAATAATTTACATTTGTTTTGATTGTAGACGATAACTATATTGAAATATCAAGAAACGCGATAAACACAACAAACTTGACCTCCAAATGCATTACACGGATTTCAGGGAAATTCATTTTCGCGATACCAGACGAAAAATTGGCTACTGTAAGTTAATATATTTCTATAACAACTACATTTTTTTCTAATCTGAAGATAATACAATTATACATAATTTGTCGAAAATAATAAACTTTCGAACTTAGCAATTTTGTCCAAATTCCTGATTTACGAGAACAATTTACATAATGTAACTAAATGTGTAACTCTTCTAACTAAACGTTTTACCTAATCCAAGCGTACAATTTCTTTGAGTTTAATATATTTTCGATTCACTCGTTCGCCTCAAGAATTTTTTTCCGTGTAACGTTTAACAATACCAGGATTGTCTTATATCCTGGCTCCGAATTGTTGTCCGAAAATTTTCTACAGGGGGGCAACTGAACTTACTAGAAACGCGGAAAAACGCTTACAAACTCAAAATAAACGCGAAAACCATTCTTAGCCAACGCATACATAACTTTCGGGAAAGGGGGGAGGCAAGGGAAAACTGCGGTTATCAACGGGAAGTAACGGGGGTTCATAAAAGTCTAAAATTTGTAACGTAGTTCGTATACGGCCCCTTACGGCTCTGCGAATATAACATCATTCTTCCCAATTTCAAAATATGCACTCAAATCCCGAGATAAGAACCCTCGGCTTATGACATTCCTAGAACTGGTGACCTCCGCAGTTTCGTGATGAGAGCAGTCGCGAGGCCGAAAGAAAGGCGGTGCTCAGGCAAGCGTGACAAAAAGCTCAAGGGCTACATTCTCAGCACGTTAGTAGCATCAGGTTGCGTCAAGCGATTAAATACAACATGAATGACTTATGTAGCCGTGTCTGTTAACGTTTGGTA
>NC_046663.1:85857103-85858931 GCF_010883055.1 Belonocnema kinseyi
TATGTGAAAATATGAATTTTCAGCTAAAATTATGAATCTTTAACCAAAAAAATGGTTAATTGTAAACAGTTGTATTTTTGATGAAAGATGATGAATTTTCATCCAACAAAATTAATTTTCTACTCAAAAAGAAGAATTGTCAACGTTGTTCAATTTTATCTAGCAAAGATTGATTAAATAAATTGATTTAATAAAAAATAATTAGTTTAACTATCACTCAAGTATTTTAATTTTTGACAATAAAAGAATTTTTAACAAAATAGTTGAATTTTTATGAAAATACTGAAATTTCCAACCAAATAGTAGAGTTTTTAACGAAACAAGATAAATTACAGACCAACAATATAATAGTTGTCTTTTCATATTGTGATATATCAATTGATTTTACATGTGGGCGAAAAAAACAAGCAAAAGGGAAAAGAAGAAATTTTTAGAAAAAAGGGGAGAAAAAAGAAGAATTGTAAAAAAAGGAAAATATGGAAATAGATAAAAGAGTGCAAAGTCTGAAATATGAAAATGATTTTCAATTAAAAATATAATTTTTCAACCAGAAATAGAATAGTTACTTTTTTAGGCAACCAATTCATTCTAAACCATAAAAAACGAATGAAAAAAAGCAGTTAAATTTTCAACCAAAATGTTGATTTTTCCACCAAAACAATGATTGTATAGCCAAGATGAATAGAAGATTAATTATCTGAAAATGGAATATTTAAATTATCAACCAAAGAGATTAATCTTAAAATAATGTATTATTAAAAAAATAATTAGCTCAACGATCAACCAATTATTTGAATTTTTAACAAACAAACAAAATGACTTTTCAACAAAATAGTTGCATTTTTATGAACATAATTTAATGTTTCCAGACCAAAAATATTATAGTAGACTTTTAAACTAAAAATAGTTGTCTTTTCTTATTTCGATCTATTAATTCAATTCGCATTTAAGGGAAAAAACGAGGAAAATATGGGAAAAGAGGAAATTTCTTGATAACAAGGGAAAAAGAAGAATAATTGTTAAAAATCATCTTTGGAAAGACTCGCAAACTTTGTTCAAATAGATAATGAGGAAACGTACTAAATGTTATCTAAGTTCGTGACTTACTCCCCCACCCACCACGTTACCAACCATAGTTGTTGGTGCCAACTCTATGAGTACAAATTTTTTTTTAAAGAAAAAAAATATTTTTTTCTCTATTTAAATAAGTTGGGGGGATGAATGCATGAAAATTCGAAGAAAAAAATGCTAAACAACCCTACTGATTACCATAAAAAAGAGTTGAAAAAAGATTATATATGAAAATACTAACTTTGCCAGTTTTAACATCAATGGCAACGACTTTTGGAGAACATTTTTGAATTGGTTGTTCCAAAGTGTTGATTACTCCCACATCCAAAACCCAGAGAATTTCCTGTGCATCTAGAACGATATCAACTGCACTTTGAAGTGCATCACAATTTTCTTCCTCATTCACTTTCCAGTAGGGAAAAGGATCAATTTTGCTCTCGCATCCTTTGGTCCTTAACGAGACAAGACCAAGTGTAAAAGGAACTCCTGATTTATAACGAGGCATTGCTACTATAGCTTGGTCCTTGTAAATCTGAGTCCTTGTTACTATGATATTTCTGGGAATATAACGTCCACTCGTTTCATAAATTTCATTTGTTGAGGGATCAGGCCAATTTAAATTTTGTACACTGAGGGTATAAGATGACTCTGGCAAAAGCTGCGTTCCTGCTTTGGTGCATGTAATTAAAGCCAGGATGAAGAAAATGGAAAACAAAAGTTTCACCTGAAAAAATTAAAAAAAAAGTTATTAACTAAA
>NC_046663.1:85859031-85865867 GCF_010883055.1 Belonocnema kinseyi
GTTAAAATTTGAACTACTTTATTAAAAATACATTCTTTATCTGAAAATATAACCATTCTCGTTAGGGTTTATAAATTATCACAAGGATTTTTAAAATAAATTTTTAGTTATTTAAACAAATTTATTTGCTTTAAAAACTTTTTTTTTCAGAAATTCGTAGAATTGGCAGTTTATTATCATTAAGTGAAATCAATTTATTTGCAAATATTTTCCAACTTTTTAAGCAATACATTATTATTTATTTTAAACTATCATTAAGGTTATATATCAACTATTTCAATAATTGCATCTTACCTTCATTATTTAATAAGTCCTTATTTGTTTCAAAAAACTTAATTTGTTTAAAAAATTCAGAAATATTAAAAAATTGATTGTTTTGAACAATCAGAAGTTTTAATATTAAAAACAGGAACGGAAAATTACAAATTTGGTAAAAAAAATATTGTTTAAAAAATTACACTATGTTTAAAATGAATAATCATTAATTGTTTAAACAATTGAAAAATATGTGAAAATAAATGTATGTCACTTAACGATAATAAATTGTCACTGACGAATTTTTTTGAGAAAAAAGATTTTATAAACGAATTTCACATTTATAACAAATGAAAAAATAATTAAATGATGTTGTTAAATATTCCAATAGACCAATAGAAATAAATATAGTGAAAAAACGAGAATAAATTGTTCAAAAGGTCGATTACATGAAGAGTTGACATTTTTTGTTTTAAGAGTAGTTTGCAAGGCACCCTGGGGGTGTGATGAGGGTGCCTAACCCATGTGTCTGATACATTAAATTATTCCAAAAACTCCAAAAAGTGTTTTTCCCTATGAAAGTTTAATGGGAAATTTCAAGTTAAAATCTCTCTTAGCACTTGATAAAAATCAAAATTAAAGAAAAAGAAAGCGCATTTCTTTTTCGGATTTGGAATCAAATGGGAGTATCGTTGACCTCTATACAAAAAAGTGTTAATAAAATTCTCTCTTTTATTCCAGATATTAAAAATCGTTGATTTAAGCAATTTAGTGAGTTCAATATCCCGCCTTCAATATTTAGTCGTAGATTATGCCGTTGATGGAATTTATTTGTACATCTCAGATGCAGCAACTGGAGCAATAATTGTTTTTGATGTGGCATCCAACCGGGGCTTCCGAATCGTTTTGCCTCAGTTTGTCACTTCCGGAAGTGAAATAAGAGACGTCCTCTATTTATTACTGATACGAAGTAGTGGGACTTCAATTATATATTTTACCTTTCTGGGTTCCAATAAGCTTTTCAGTATCAAAGCTTCTCATCTGAAAAATGAATCTGCCGAGGGATTAGTTGATGAAATTGGAAATAAGATTAATAAAATTGTTATGCTTGGAACTGATAACGGCTCTGCAATATTCTTCAGAAATACAGGTAGGCCATAAAAAATTATTCAATTTTTTATGAAGCTTGACAATTGAGGCTTTAAATTTTTCCAACTATTGTAATTTTAATCACCTCTTTTTTAAACAATATTTTATTTTATAAAGTCCAATTAGAAGAAATTCAAAACATTCAATAAAAATATTTTAAGGTCTCAAAAAGTCTAAAAATATTTTTAATAGAATAACTGTTTATACTTTAAGTGTCCTTTCCTACTCTTTTTATGTTTTATAAGTATAATTTTCTTAAGTTTCTCGAAAAAATTCTGAAATATTTTTGAAGATTGGATATATGTCAAAAAATTTCCAAGAAAAATTCTTTTTTTTTTGTTTTACAAAATTTTGAACAATTCAAGGAAAAATTTAGATCCATTTAAAAGATATTTAAGACCTTTTAAAGCATGAGAAAATATTAGAAATATTTTATGAAGTTTCGAAAAGTTACAATTTGTGTTTCATCCTAATGATCAAGGCCTTATTTTATTCTACGGACGATTCTCTACAATTGTATTTGGGTGGTATTAATTAAAATTTAAACTATGATTGTTTATAAAAATTATAACTCGATGATTTCTCAATTAATTTTTTTAAATAAAATCAACCCAAATAGAAATTTAGAGATTCCTTCGAATAATAAAATGAGGCCTTGATTATTAGGATTAAATCAAAATTGTAACTTTTTAATAAAGTGAAAGAAAAAACTAAACCTTTAAATAACTACTTTTAAATAAACTAGTGTATATCTAGCCTAGTGTATATCCTTAAAAGGCTTCCAGGCGATCATTATTTGCAAATTAAAAAACATTAGTACTGTGTACTTCAAACAATTAATTATATAACAAATTTCAAGCGAACAAAAACGGTCAAATTGCTCAAATCAGCCGATTTTTAATCGAATAAATTCACCTAAAAAAAGAAAAGATAAAAACAAATAATGGGTTAATTATCAACGACCTACAATTTTTTGATTTTTTTAGGTGAATCTGATGTCTACATGTGGAACGTAGAATTATCTTTCCGACCGGAAAATTTCCTTCTGGTTCAAAAAGGCAACGAATGTCGTCTTCCCACCCAAGTTTTCCCAGGATACAAAAAATTAATGTGGGTAATTGAGAGCAATTTCCACGACTATATTCAAAACAAAGTTGGGTGCACTGGACCTTCAATGTCCCTTCATCCTCTCTTAAAATCTTCTAGAGATTGTTAAATAGAAAATTTTAAAGGCTTTAAATTGATTAATTAATTTATTTATTATTAAGCTAAGGGATATAGCCCTTTTATGCAGAATAAACTTAAAATTAGATATTCCTATCCTCCAGTGAAATTTAACAAAAGGAAAGCAGTAATTTATAAATTCTTGATGAGATTGAAGATGGAAAAATTGAAAATATTTTAAAAATATATATTACATTTCTATAAAATGAGACTTACTTCCTTTTCAATAATCCTGACTGTTAAGGCTCGATCTCGTAAATTATAAGCGTTATAATGTACCAGAATAGCCTATCCGATTTCTATACAAGCACTCCGATTTCAAATTATCTCAAATCTGTCGCAATACACCAGTTATTAAAAAAAATTAACCATAAAAATTAGTATTATAATTAGTTTTTTATTGAACTTTCAAAGTAAAATTCCATGAGTACTTTTCACAATTTGCTGTTGCTCTTTTACTATTAAAATAACGACTATTCGATACAAGTTGTCTATTCATTTGTTATTCGTAGTACATCATAAATTATTAAATGTTTTATTATTCCTTTTTTTTGTAGTTGAAAATCTTTACCGTTCTAGATCTTAGTTTAGTTGTAAAATTGCCAGAGTACTGCATTTGTTTTCTAAAAGGATACCAGGAGTTTGTTAGACCCCATACATTTTTTTGTTCATCGGAGATGTAGTGGTTTATAAATGGGACATCTTCAGTTTGAAGAAGAACTAGATGATTTTCAGCCTGAACATATTATAAATTAAAAAATTTAATTTCTTGAAACTAAACATAATTAAAATATAATTAATAATGTATTTATCGGACGCAAATTTTGGAAACAACAAAATTTAAAATAATCCAAATATCATAATTTTTAAACAGAAAACATAATAACAAAATTTAGAAATGTTTGTAATTTGGAAGTTATTAAAGGCCTTTGGAAATTAAAAAAACAATCTTTAAACGGCACATTGTTTAAAAACATGTGATTATTTTTAATATTATAAAAAGAATTACTATCAATTCAAGTCGAGTGTTCCAACGAACGCTGGCTTTTTCAGTTATCAAAAAATAATGAAGTCCATCTTGACGATCAAAAAACAATCCTGAAGAAGAGCCTAACTTTTTCCCAAGCCAAAAGACTGTTGTATTTTGAATTTTTTCCTGAAAAGTAAAATTTTTATCAAATTAAAAATTAATCAATCATAATTTTGAAAATATTGAATAGTAAACATTTCATTATTAAAGTAAATTATCTCTTACTTTAAATGGTTCTTTTTCATTATTTAATTCATCCAAACTGACACTGAAAAGATCATGTGAAGGATATCCTGTGAGATAAAGAATTGAATTTTTACGAGAAATTGTCAAATCTGAAGTGTAAACTATTGGAATATCTGGACCATGTTGTAATTTTAATTTCCACCAACGCTGATGACCTACAATAGATTTAAAGAAATGATAATGTTTAAACACTCAAAATATATCAAATAAATATAATATATTAACAGACTTCGCAACCCAAATTGCTCTCAATACAAGGGAATAATAGGGGAATAAATTATTTTCAATGAATTTGTTTTTTAGGTACTATAATGTATTCAATATAAATCGCTTAAAATTTCAATTCGAAATATATTGCATTTTCAACAAAATAAAGTTTAATTACCAACCAAATCAGGTTAATTTTCTACGAAGAGATAAACTTTCAATGAAATAGTTGACTTTTTAAGATAAAAATTTGAATGTTTTAAAAAATAGTTGACTTTTAAACTCGAATTTAAAATTTTTTTAATATAAATAAATTGTTTTGGACCATACGGTTGCATTTATAAATAGCTACTTGAAATTTAAAGATTCAAAGATGAATTTCCAACAAATTGGTTAAATTTTATAACAAAACAAATTAAACTTCAACCAAAAACAGTTGCATTTTCAAACAAATAGTTGAATCGTTAAGGCAACAAGATGGCTTTTTTTAAAGATAGTTGAATTTTCAACCAAGAAAGGTGAATTATCAATCGAAAACATAGTCGAACTTTCAAACAAACAGGACTTTTTTCAACTAAACAGTTGAATTTTCAACAAAATGGTGTAATTTTTTACCAAATAGTTGAATTTTGAATCTACAAAGATACATTTTCAATCAACAGGCAAATTCTGAAATAAAGCTACGTTTTGTTTTAAGTTTTTTTAAATCTTTAAAAATTATTCACTATTTAGAAAATTTGTTTAAAACTTTTAAATATATTTTTTAATTATATAAATTTTTCCTAACCATTTGAAAAATCTCTGGAAAATAAAAAAAAGTTACCTTGAAATCTTTCAGATTCTTTTTTGAGACTTTTGGAAATATTTAGAAATCTTTCAAAATCTTTTTAAAAATTGAAAGTCATTAACAATATTTTCCAGAAATCTTAATCAAATTTTTTTATTCTTTTGAAACCTTTCAAAATTCTTAAAAAGATTTGAAATGTTTTGATTTAAATCTTTGAAATTCTATATTTTGTTTTAAATTTGTTGAAATTCGTTTAAGTTGAAAAATGTATTTGTATATTTTTAAAACTTCGTAATATCTCTATAACTTTTTTCTAAAATTGTTTGATCTTGCAAAATTTAAAAAGAATTTCTTTCACATTCTTTCGCGAAATTGTAGAAAATCATTTGAAATTTGTTGAATTCTTTTAAATTATTTCCTTTCGAACTTCTTAAAACGCTTCGAAATTGTTAAAAATCGACATAAATTTGGTTAAAATTAAAATTTTTTCAACAAACCCCTTAAATTTTCGACAAAAAAAATGACTTTAAAAAAAGTGGAATTTTCAAATAAGATTATCAACCTTCCAACAAAAAAAAAAGATTTTTTAAAATGAAGTTCAACTTTCAAGCAAGAGGTTGAATTATCAATAAAAAACACTAATTATCAATGAAATTATATATTTTTATTCTAACCAAATTCTTTATTTAAGTTTTATTTTCAATGTTATTTTTCACAAATAAAACAACAGGCACGCGTCCTATCACGAAGTGATTCTTAATGAAATTGTAGATCTTTTTTGAGATAACAATTTTGGTTAATTCACTTTTTTTTCGTATCCTACATAGTTTGAACACAAAATGGAATTTTTCATTATTCTTTGTGCAATAAAAATTTTCGATTTTCCAAAAAAATCCAAAATTTGTTATGACAGTCTTGGAGGTATTTCAAAAAGCAATGTTTTTCTGAGAATTTTATTTTCACTGAAAAAAGTAATCAGGAGAAATTGTTTGTCTATTTTAATACTATAAATATTCGTACACAGAATTTTCAAATTCAGAAGAAAAGGGGTCTCACAAATTTTCAAAATGCGCTCACTTTTTGAATTTTCATCAAAAATGACTGGATAACGAACACGTTTTTTTCTTTTTGGACATAAAAAAGTGTGCCAAATTCTAATACTTTCTGAATCATAAATGATGAGAATGTAAAAAGAGGAATTTTCAACAAAACAGTTGAATACTCAATCAAAATAGATTAACTGTTAACCAAACAGTAACTCTTTTAACCAAAAAATATCAAATTTTTACTAAAAGAGATTAATTTCCAGCCTAAAAATGTTTATTTTCGACAAAAAAGTTAAGTTTCGTTTAAATAGTTTAATTTTCAACGTAAAATGAAATATTAAAATTTGTAATTAAAAGAACTGATTTTCAATAACAATAAAAAACGAATTTTCAAGCCGATAGTTAAATTTTCAACCAAAGAGATGGATACTCAACTAATAAAGTGAATTTGTAAGAAATTAGTTAAACTTTCTATTAATACTGAGAAAAAAGATTACTTGATTCAAATAAACGTAGTACTGAATACGTCCGATGAAATATTGCCTCACAGAAAATCGCCGATCCTCCAATGTACACCGAAATCGGTGTTCAATAGAGTTGCAACAAATTTGAGCCACACAGGTTCATTCGAAGAATCTAGAGCAAAAGCATCATTTAGACACTGTTTTTTCTCATCCAGTGCAACGTGAAGTGTCGTCTACAAACTGCAAGTCACCTGTCAAGATCATTTTGCCGGTCGTTATATGAGTGAAAAAGATGTTAATAAGCAGGTAAGTTATAATAATAATTACCTAACTTTTTATTTCCTCCCATTTACGCGCGACTAAATAGTCTTGGAATAAAAATGGTACTTGGCGTGATGTAATATCCAAATGTTAGGTTAGTCAAAACC
>NC_046663.1:85865967-85871965 GCF_010883055.1 Belonocnema kinseyi
AGCGAATAGTTGCTTTGACAGGTATTCAGGTGGCTGACAGCGCGGTTCAGAACTCCACAACTCTGCATGAGCCAAAATTCAGTCTCCAAATGATACTTTCCCATAGATGCACACATGGGCACCTACGTTCAGAGGAATACATTTCAGACTTGAAAACTCTCTCAAATGATCATTGGGAGCCCAATGAAATTTGAGCTGCAACAAATTTAACACCAGCGTTTTTCTGTGCTTGCTCTAAAGAAATTTTGCTTAAACCAAAAGTGAGTTTTTTATTTGAAAAACATTATTTCTTGAAATAAGAAAAATTGGCTTCGATCAGAACAATATTTGATTGGACGTATTCAGTATTACATTTCTTTGAATCAAATAATCTCAGTGAAGTAGTTGAATTTTCAACAAAAAAGATGAATTTCCGATGAAAAATGTAATTGATAAGTTCTCAAGTAAAAACGATAGATTTTCAAACAAAAAAGTACCATTTTTAACCAAAAAAGATGAATTCTGCACCAAAAGTATATTACTAGAGGCATAGGCTTCTCAGTTAAAAAGAATTTACTTTCGATGGAAAAAAGTTGGATTTTTTTATTGGGCTCTATTAATTCGTTTCGCAGTTAAGCGAAAAAACAAGAAAAAGTGGAAGTTTCTTGAACCCTACGTCACAAATCTTTACAAACTGATACCCCATTCCCCGTCTGTACGAAGTAGTTTTTAAACAGCCTCATTAAAAAATTAAAAAATAAATAAGTAGTACGAAAGATTATAATACCTAGGCTGTATACAATTATTGATTCATCGCCAGGATCACCAACATAAGCTCTATGATCAGAAGAACCAGCATTGACCACAAGAGCTCTCAAATTTTTTTTTGGCACATCAGTTAGTTCAATTCTCGTCAACTATAAAAAATGTTTTCTTTTCGTAACTTTATATGTTAAGATAATCTAGTACGTTTCCGGCTTTTTGATCCGAGACCTTTTCAAGGCGAAATTCAAACTTCATCTTTATTATCTATTTGACTTTAAAGTTTTTGTAATATATTTTATCCTCTGCGGAATTTTGCCTTGAAAAGAATTCGGATTCAAATCGAATGATGTTGGCGATTTTTAAAATAAAACATAAAATAACCAGAAAAGGCCTACACTGACTCATTATATTAAAAAAGGATGTTCACATATTACCGTAAATTACAATAATTTTAATAAAAATAATAATAAATTATAATGAGATTTTACAATAAAAGATAGATTATCGAAAATGAAGTTCTAAATCACAACCAATTTTAAAATCGATTTACATTGAAGAAATCGTTATTGAAAGAAATATATGTTTCAAATCCGAAAGCAGTCAATTACATTTTATATAGATTAAATTTTAAAACAGCTTAACTTACTCAATTTTAAAGCTGTCAAAAATTTTAGACTTCCAGATTGTGCAGCATTTCATTTTATAACACAATTCGAAACAAAAAGCAACAACATCTTAGTCGAACTAATTTTGAATGCATACGAATTCAAAAAATGGAAATATAAATAGAAACCTCTTGATCATTCCTTCGTAAATCGTAAATTATTATTTTGGCCGAACATCCTTTATCAGTTGGGACGTCCAAAATCCAAAGGCGACCTCGAAAATCGACGTCTAAGGCTACCACACATCTTAGAAAATAAAAACAATTATCAATCGCCAATTGAGAATGAGAATTTGGAAAAGGCGAAAGTGGAAATGTCGCACTTCCGGCTTCGGGCCAGGTTGCCTCAACTAATGTGAATCGCTTTTTTATAATATCATTTCTCCTTCTGAAAATGTATTAAAAATTAATTCATTTTATTACAGTGGTTAGAATAATAGGAAAATAAAACCCATTTTTTACAAATTTATATTATGATTATTAAATCATAATGTAATTAACTATTGACATCAAAAAGTGAATGTAAAGTAATAGTTATAATTTTTGTAATTAAAATTATTGCTTTGTAATAAAGGCAAGTTTAATTCTATCATATCAGAGTTATTTAAGTTACAATTATAGGAATTTTATTAGGGAGCGTCGATTAATCACGTAAGGTTTTTTCGGAAAGGGGGGAGGGTAAACAATTTTTACGTAAGTTTTCTCTATATTTTTTTTTTAAATATGCCTACTGACACCGGTATTACTTGCTAAACGTGGAATCCCTGGGATTCTTTACAATTCTTTGAAATCTCGTGAATTCATTGAAAATGTTATAAATCCCATAACATTTTTTAAATTATGTGAAAATTCTTACAAATAATTTGAATTCCATGAATATTATAAACAATCGCTTGTAATCCCTTTAAAACGATCCCTTTAAAAATGTAAAAAAATTTGAAATCACACCAAGTCCTCAAAATTCTATACAAATCCCTTATAATCCTTCAAATTCCGTGAAAACCCATGGAAATATCTTTAAAAAACGGTTAAAACCCTTAAATTTCACTAAAACTTTCACAATCCCTTGAAATCTCATTTGCGATGAAAATAATTTATATATATCTGATCTATAGGGTAAAAAATCTGTAATCTTATGTAAGAAGGGGGGAGGGTGATCTTAAAAATATTATAAATAATTATAATTATAACTACAAATAAATTTACGAAAAATAAAGCACCTTGGAATTGCTAGAAAAGCCCTGTTTCTCCAAACACTGAGCCTCCAAATAAGAACATCCTCGGGTAAATTCACTGACGTCAGATTCCATGAAGTTGAAACAAATTCAATAAAACATAGAAATTTTAGACAAGAAAAAATAACGAAAATTTTAATGTTCAGCGAGATATTCATGTCTTGTTTTGCTCCTTCAGTGCTTTAATCTACTTTAATTTACCTGGTCATTAGCTTGTCGAGAGCTAACGTTGGTTGACATTTGCTAAATCAGCAAGACAACATAATTTTGCAAGAGGGAGAATATTTCATAAAGAAAAAAGTATCACATTCTTGAAACAGGAAAATCTACTTTCTTACATTACTTTCTCCCATTAAGAAAGTTTATAATAATGATTGTTAATAAAAAACAGACTTAAAAACCTACATTATTTTTATAAACAATGTATTACAATAGCAGATAATTTTTTAACCAAAACTAATATATTTTTGTTTTAAAATGCTTCAATTTAAAAATTTTTTAATGCAATTGTATAAAATCTTTAATTTGAAAAATGTTTAAAACTCTAAATTGAATAATTTATAATAATAAAATTAAAAATAATAAATTATTAACATAAATGTTAATTTGTACTATTTTCACTATGTACAAGACTATATATAATAATTTGTTGTAAATATATTTTGACAATAAAAAGAAATGATTTACAATAAAGTGAAACAATGTTAAAATTTCAATTTTTTTTCAATCTTTAATTATTTGTACATTTTTATAAGTATCCGAAGTCTATTAAAAACTTGTAGTTTCAAGTCGAACTTTTTTTTGTAATTTTCTAAACAATTTTAAGATATATTTTAATGAAAATACATTTCGACGAGAGTATATTTTCTATAATTTTTTTATATAAGTTAATAATAATTATAAGAATCTTGGAAGAAAATCATTCATTGGATGGCCCATTTAACTTAGGATTATCGAATTATAAAAATAAACCTAATTTTTCTAACTGAAGAATTTTTTCCGTGCATGAAATATAAAATAAATATAATTTTATCGAATTAGTGTGATTTAAAATTAATTAAATATAAATTTACTTTATAATGGACAAACATATTAATTTTGAAAAGTGCATGATAATCATGTAGTATTTTTTGTCATGTCAAAGCAATAAAAATAAAATCAACTTTGAGGTCAGCGTTTACTAATATGAGTGTCTGGGATAAGTCACACACTTATGTTTTATTATGTGCAATATAATATTATTATTACTTCATTACATTAATACTACTTGCCGTGAGTTTATAAATGTTTGGCAATTTATAATAATTATAGCATGCATTTTTTTAGAAATATTCTTGCCGATTTCCAACTTGAAGAGGAAGTGCTTTAAAATATATTTTCTCAGAACTTTGAGAATAAGCAAACCATAAGTTACAAAACCATACGGACATACAGCGTTTGATACGATTATCAATGGAAATCAGGTTGTTCCAAAAACTGTTGTATTTTTTTTTTAATTTTCATGTATATTGTTCGGAAAATTTGTTCAATTCCCAAAATAATGAAAATGTTTAAAAAATGATATTTAGACGTTCCGCAAAGAAAAAAAGACGTTTTAGTACATTTTATTCTGAATTGTCAATATTAGGTGAATTGAGTTGATCCAAGAAGATATACATTTTTATTGAATAAGAAACATGGTTTTTTTATTTCAATAAAGTTTAAATATGGCCCCTGCTCGTGGCATTTTGGGCCAAACACATCAATTGGCCCAGTGTTTCCAATTTTGGGAACTTTTTGAACTGCGTTTACGTCGCACCGGCAACCCGTTTGGTTATTGCAAAAAAACGTTATTAATTCTGGACTTTAAAAAAAAATTAATTTATTTTTGGAAATTTAAGTGATTTTATTTCAAATCACATTATTCTGAATAAAAAAATAATTTTGAAACTCGACAGAGATGAGATTAATCATTGTGATAAAAAATGTTTTCTTTCTCTGAACTCAGAATTCATAACATCTTTTTAATTAAAATCAAATTATTTTTCATATGTCACTCCAAAGTCATATTTTAGGATTAAGAAATTACTGTTTATGCATTTCCCAATCATTATGTATAATAAATATTAAATTTGAATATTTATTCTATTCAAAATCAGCGCGCCAACAGTAACTAAACGGGGGTACCGGCGCGACGCAAGTGCAGTTCAAAATGTTCCCGAAATTGGGAACACTAAATTGGAAGTCTGGTTGTAACTGGAAGTCTAAATTGGAAGTCAGGCACTAAATTGGAAGTCTGGAGTACTACATGTGGAAGTCTGGTGGAAGGCGGAAGGTGACCATACATATCGTCAAATATATTATAAACGTAGATGCGGTGCGGGCTTAGTTACCCGCGATAAATATAGACGGCGCGTCCGGCGAAAATTGTCAGTTCCCCTCTACCCACCGCAACCCGTAGATAGCTCCCATATCTTAGTAGGCCCATGGACATAGGAAACAAGGGCCTAGGCATGCCATTGCGGGGGTGATGCAATGAGGGGGGAGGTCCGCCACCTTTTGATGTCCCGCGACAAACACGACACCGCCCACATTTTTATATTTTCATGTACAGTTTGTCGGCAAAAATGCTCGTGCGCATAATCAAATGGCACATCGTAAGATGGCGGTTCTCCACACTCATGGAATTCTCCCCCCCTCCCGTGGATTCAACCCCGCTCGCTAAGTTAGGACAAAGATATTAGGTCCTAGATACGGCTTGGGTCAGTGGTGAGGATGGCCGATATATATATCGAACTACATTTTCGACTATATCGAGGTGCTGCCCTCTTCAACTTTTCACCGTTTCTATGGCAACCGCGTCCTCCAAGCACATCAGCGGACGTGGTGGGGCCGGGGCCAAAGATATTATAAACGTAGATGCGGTACGGGGCGTCGGAGTGGGGAATTATATGTATAGGACATCGCATTTTCTGCCCTATCGAGGTGCTGCCCTCATCGTACTACGAAGTCGAATTCTTGTTTTCTCACTCTTCGTAAAATATGACGGTAAAGCAGTAGAAAATTTTTTGAGATTAGAAAAGTTTGACATGTATGTATCGCTGAATTTTTTCAGATCTGGAGCTTGATCCAGGTTTTCGGTACAGTCTTTTTTTAATTATAAAAAAAATTTTCTCGAAAAATTATATTTTTAATTTAAAAAAAAGTATTATAGAAAGTCATTTCAAGATAAACAAGTGATGAAAGCATTTTTCTTTGACAATTTTTTTTTTAATTGAAATAATCAAATATTTATACCAAAGAAACAACTTTTTTAATGTTTGAAGTATTTAAACATTATTATTTAAATTTAAAATAATAATTAAAACAAAATATA
>NC_046663.1:85872065-85873503 GCF_010883055.1 Belonocnema kinseyi
GGTATTTTCACTTCAATAAACAGCTAACTTCACTTCGTAGATTGCTGAGGGGAAAATAAGGGACCAAATGTATGGGATTCAGTTCATTTTTGTCCTATTTTGTTAACATCTTCGTAAAAGGTCATTTTTTCTGTATAAGTGTAGTTAAAAAATAGTTTTTATTTTCTAATTACTATTTAATGAAATAATAAAATAATAATGATGATGATTAATTACAAATATATTACAAAAATAAAGTTTCGTTCCATGCATTTGATCCATTTTTCCCCCTTAGCTATTAACAAAGTGAAGTTAGCTGATGGTTGAAGTGAAAATACCTAACTGAGGCTTTCATATCCCAACTTTTTCCTGCCGGCTGATTTGATTTAATTTTCCGGTTTGTACTTTGGACCAATGATGCCAATGTTGGCACCCTGAGCTACTGCGCTTGCGTTATGGCTGACCGCTCATTGGCTCAAGTCTTGTAACTTAAGTAAATAATTATTAAAATATTCACAAGGATATATACAAATTGTGTAACTTTGATTTCAGGCGAAAAAAATACAACACATATATTATATTAATAACAGTTTATTTTCAGTGAATTCCGAAGACCAAATTATATTTCATAAAACATTTAATTTAAAAAGAAATTTCTTGGAAAAGTGATTGAAAATAATTATTCATAAGTTTTTAATATTTTGTATGTATTTTTCTGGGAATTTATATAATTATATAACCTATAAATACATAAATTATCACGACTGCATTGTAGTTATGCTTTCTTTTTTTTTTTTACTTCAAGCGTCGTTTTGTCACGTCTCAATCGAAAAGAACAATCTGAAATTTTGTTTTAGAATTATTCAAATATTATCACTATTGTATTCTGCAATTAGCTTCTATATATCAAGCTGCTGAAATATCATATGGTATTTAAAAAAATGTATCAACAAATATTTTGAGAAATATTAGTCAGTCTTTCAAATTGAATGAAAATAAACTGTTATTCATCAAATATATGTGTTATAAATTTCTTTCTTGTCTGAAATCAAAAGTTACACAATTTGTATACATTCTTGTGTATATTTTAATAATTATTTATTTAAATTACAAGAATTGTTTTTCAATGTAATTTTGAATCCCGCTTCAAAGGGTAGACAACCAGCGCTCAGCCCTAACGCACACATGAGTAAAATTATTATAATTTTATTATTGCATTAAATAGTCCCTAAAAAAGAAAAAATATTTTTCAATTGCACTTATACAGAAAAATGACTTTCTACGAAGATATTCGAAAAATAGAGCAAAAATTAACCGATTCCCATGCATTTGGTCAATTGTTATCTACTCAGTATTGAACGAAGTAAAGTGAGCTAGTGATTGGAGTGAAAATACCTTATTGTATATGTAGACGGTCATGACTTTTTCTATACATCCCGGCTTTAGTTTAAATGTCGAC
>NC_046663.1:85873603-85876387 GCF_010883055.1 Belonocnema kinseyi
AAAGCTATTTAAATATTTCGTCTGAATTTTTGAATGGAAAGTGTTCGATAATTTTAGATTGAAACTTCTCAAATTATTTAGTTACAAATGAAAATCATACAATTTCTAGTTTTATTTATTTTTTGATAATTTGCCCCCCGCCCCCACAAATTATTTTTTTGTAAGAAAATAACGCCTGATTTTTGTAAAAATTAACAAATATATATTAAAGGTTCACTCAAGGTCATTTTTGTTCAAAAGGCTTGTTCCTGAATAAATTAACTCTTATTGTTCCGATTTCGTTCTGTCACTCAGGGTAATTTTCTGTGAAAAATATTGATTTACAAAGAATATTTGTCAAACAATAGAATGGATTTCTTCGCCCGAGATGCAAACGTAAATTGTACTATAGTAAAAACAACTGGAAAAATTTAGACAAAAGCCAAATCTGGTAAAGAAAACAAACCTTTTTCGACCTATAAATACTAATTTTAATCCTCGAAAGATTTTTAAAAAATCTCTTCGAAACACTTTTATTGAAAATATTTAATTGAAGAAAAATATTTGTTATAAAAATAAAAGTAGCACAATTTTTACATACAATTCTTAAAATAAATAAATCTGTGTATCAAACCACAATCCAATCCGACTATTCTTTCAAAAGTTATCCGATATACAGACAACCACAATAATGACGACGTAGACGCCAAAGAGACATACAGATACCGATGTAAAAACTTGTCTTTCTGACTCAAGGAGCCTCAACACGTCGAAATTTAATGAAATTCGCGAAAATCATTTTTCGCATAAAACTCTTCTCATTATGAATGAGAATGTGATAAAATAATCATGGGGCCTTGAAAAAGTAGCGTTTTTCGCCTCTTGACTTTTTTCCATATCAAGCTTTTTTTGCTTCAAATGTCCATTTTCGTTTGGTTTTTTGGATTTTAAAAATCCTTTAACTTTGCTAAGTTTGATTTCATCAAAAAAAGTTGTCAGGATAAATTTTTCATATTTTTTTGTACCATAAATAGCTGTCGATAAAATTCTCAAATTTTGAAAAAAGTGGTCTCAAAAATTTTGAAAAAGCTTCAACTTTTTGGATTTTTATCAAAAATGGATGTTTAACGAACTCGATCTTTCTGTTTGGTCCCTCGAACAGTGTGTCAAAGCCCAATCCAACCGGACCAGTCTTTCGAAAATTATCCGGTATACAGATAACAACAACGACGACGCCGGACAGACAAACAGACCCCGACGTAAAAACTTGTTTTTCTGACTCACGGGGCCTTAAAACGTCGACATTTGATAAAATCCGAAAAAGTTATTTTTCATAAAAAACTAATACCTTCTCATTTTTTATGAGAATGTAGAAATTATCAACAAGATTTGTAGAAAATCTTTCAAAGAATAAAATTATTGTCCCGTAAGTTACAATCGAAAAATTACAATTTCAAAAAAATGAAAGTTGTTTTAAATATAAAGCTAGACTCGCGACCGGGACAAATCAGAAAATGAAAGTAAATTTCAAAATTGAACTGCAGTTCGAGTATTAAAAACTAAACAGTGATTGATTTTACAAGGTGGTTCGAGATCTGTTCAAAATGATATAATAAATAAATGAATAAATAATATTTAATAAGCAATTTTTTAAATGGTTTAAATTCAGGAATTTTCTAGTTCGGATATTTTATGATTCAGGCATTTTCTTTGGGGATTTTTAAAATTCGGCAATATCTTATTGCCTGGAATTTTATTTATTTTATTTTTCGTGAATTTTCCAATTCGACTTTTATATTTCGGGACTTTTATAATTTCGGGAATTTTATTATTGGTTATTTTTCAATGTACGAAATTTACAATGTCAGGAATTTTATAAAATAATTTAAATTTTATTTTTCGGAATTTTTCAGTCGCTTTTTCCGAAAAATAAAATCCCACATCACTGTAAAAATTGTGAAATTACAACATTGCAATGTTATAATTTCGGAATTTTTACAGGGATGTGGGAATTTTATTTTCAAGTCCCGAATTGGAAAATTCTCGACAATTTACAATCTTACCGAATTTAAGAATTGCCGACAGAAAATTTCCGAATTATAAATATATCCGGGCTAGACAACTCTCTAATTTGAAAAATTAAAAAATAGTTACTTAAAAAAATTTTTTTAATAGAATAATAAAATATTTTTACCCAGGAAAAAACTTTTTTAATGTTTAAAGTTTTAAAAATTATTGTTTGAATTAAAAATAACAATAATTGAACAAATGTATTTTTGGATGAAAAAAGTTGTTTGAAAATGTTAATTTTATTTTTGTACATTACAGAAAACGCTCGCAAAAATAAAATTATTATTTAAAAAAATAAAAATAAAAGTCGCGTAAAAATCAGCCTGCATTGAATCCTGCAAAGTTTGTTTCATTTGAAGCTCACCTGTTTTAAATTTATGTTTGTATCACATTTTTATACAATTATTGTAATTTTAAATTAAAACAATAATTTAAAAAAATTAAACATTAAACCAAATTTCTATAATAAAAATATTTGATTATTGTATTTTTAATAAATAAATAATATTGACCACGTAACTGTTTTCTCAATTTCTGCAATTCGCGAATTTTTTACTTTGTATATTTTATCATTAGACAGCATTCGGCCTGGAGTTTTATTATTCGGGAATTTTCAAATTCGATAATATTGTCAACTGTCCAGAATTTCATTATTCTAGAATTTTTTAATTCGGGATTTTCAGGTTTCAGCATTTTGTTATTTCGGGAAGTTTACAGTGTCGAAAATATTTAAAA
>NC_046663.1:85876487-85891620 GCF_010883055.1 Belonocnema kinseyi
AGTAATATTAATTACTCATCGACTTATATTTGTGGTATTTATTAAAACAACCAAGTTTTGCAAAGTTATAAATGTAAAAATGTTTTAATTGGAAATTTACTTCCAATCCAAATGGTTCTTCTTGTCCAAGCCGAACGAGATTTTCTGTTTCTCGTTCTCGCGTTCGCTTTCGCCATCACTATAGCAATCTTTGCTATAGTTGAGTTCCTTTGGCTGGATCTGTACGGCCTGTACGCTAAAAATTTTATGAACACTGATTTACCTAATACATTCAAATTAAAGAGAGCCTAAAAATATTCCATTTATTACTATTTTAAATTTTCGAGACAATAAATAAATGTAAAAAAATTCTTTTCGTTCTTTAGAATTTTAGTTAAATTTCTAAAATTATTTTTAAAAACTAAACTTAAAATTTAAATGAAATTAAGATAAATTAAACAATTTAATAAAATTTATTTAAGTTCCAAATTAAATAAAATTTAGTTGAATTTAAAATTTAAATAAAATTTAGCTAAATTCAACATTTAAATTAAATTTAGGTGAATTTAAGAATTAAATAAAGTTTAGATAAATTAATTTCTCGTCTGGTTTCTTTTCAAAAAGAAATTTTCTAGATACTAAGTAAATAAGTTTTAAAACAATTCTATTCGTACTTTAAGATTTATTGTAGAGCAATTTTAAAAATTATTTTGAAAAACTAAATTTAAAGATTGAATACAATTTAGATCATTTCAAAATTTAAGTAAAATTTAGTTGAATTTAAGTAAATTTCAGTTAAAATTGTAGATGTTAAATGGTGTTAAATTTAAGTAAAATTTATTTCAATAAAAATGAAAATGTCGTTAAATTTTAAATTTGATTGAATTGAATACAGATATATGTGGGTTGTTTCTTGGCTTCAACAATGGAGAGCATTCAAATAAGCTGGAGAAATTAAAAAAATTCCCTTATTTTTATAATAATTAGTTAAATTCAACAGAAAAACTCAGGAAAGTAATTAGGACTCATAGTTCTAAAGTTTTTGGTTTAAAACTTTTCAGAAGTCGACAATGTCAAAATATAAAAGGAAGCGTTTAAACTCCAGCATAACTATTTTGCATGGAAATACTTTACTATCCCACAATTTTATTTCAAATTAGAAGTATGTTAGCAATTAAATAATTATTCCATTCAAAATTATTCAGTTTCGAAAATTGGATTATAATTTCAAAGTCTTTGAAATTAAAAGGCTTTAAATGAGAGAAATTTGAAATGAAAACAATTAAAATTACAGTGTAATTATTTTATTTTAGAAGCGTAAGAATAAAATAATAATTATTGAAAGAAACTAGTTTATAAATTTAAAATTCAAAATTTCAGTATTTGTAAAATTTCGAATATTCTTCGAGTATAACCTGTGAATTCAAATTATTTAATTTTAAACTTTTTAAATGAAATCACTTATGATTCGGCAAAACATTTTTTTCAGCTTTAGGATATAAATAATCCTAAAGCTGCAATAAGCAGATTATTCGATGTCAAACCTCGTGAAAAATTGGAATTAATGTAAAGCCTTTGAAATCGAAAACTTTTTATAAGGAGAGGAATTTTAAATTGAAAGGTTTGAATATATTTTCAATTTAAAACATTCAAATTGAGTAATTTTATAAACAGAAATTCTAAGAATTGTATTATTTGAAATTTTTCATAGAGTTGATAAATTAAAAATTTGCCCACCTCGCGGGCACGTTCTCGTCGCGCGCTGCGCGCGCGGCTCGCAAGTTTGAGCGCGCCCAAGGCGCGCGACGGTCGAATCTCGCGCTTCGCGCTCGGATATTTATTCTTTGCATTTGGAATGCTTGAAAAAAACTTTATCAAAAAGATCTCTTTTAGATGGGAGTATTATCATGCGTCTTCATATTATGAATTATCTACCTAATTAAGTATAGTCGAAGATTAAGTTTTTTAAAGCTCTGTAGGCTTTGAGGTACACATTCTCATCGTGACACTCGCGCTGCTCTCTCGATTTCCGACAGACATTTGTAAACAGGTTTTGTTGGATTTTTTCTCGTAACGTTCGTCGTTTTTCCACACATTTTTTTTATTTTATTTTTTTCAACGTTATTTTTCAAAAATAAAACAAATCTTTTTTCGTATCCTACATAGTTTGTCCACAAAATGGATTTTTTTATTTTCGATTATTTTTTGTGCAATCAAAATTGGAATTTTAAATTTTTGAAGAAAATCCAAAAATTGGTTATGATAATCTTGTAGGGTTTCAAAAAGAAATGTTTTTCTTCTTTTGACTTTTTTTTTCATGTCGTGCGTTTTTCGGCTTCAAATTTTGATTTTAGGTTTATTAAAAAATTTTTGAAAACGCCATAACTCTGAGAATTTTCTTTTTATCAAAAAAAGTCATTAGGATAAATTGTTTGTTCTTTTGAATACTATGAATATCCGTGCATAGAACTTTCAAATTCAGAAAAAAGTGGTCTCAAAAATTTTCAAAATGCGCTCACTTTTTGAATTTTTATCAAAAATGGCTGGTTCACGAACTTGTCCTTTCTTTTAGGACCTAAAAAAAGTGTGCCAAAAATGAATTTGATTCGTTCATTTTTTGGAGAGTTATCGTGTTTACGGACGGACGGCCGGCCGGACGGACAGACAGACAGACAGACACTATCGTGAAAACCTGATTTTCGGATTCAGGCGGTCTCGAAACGTGGAGATCCGTTGAAAAAGTGTGATGTCAAATTTCCGACAGTTCTAATACTTTCTCAATCATAAATGATGGGAATGTAAAAATACAAGCATTAATATTTTTTAAATTTTGAATATGCCTTAAGTATAATCTGATAAATTTAAATTATTTAATTTTAAAAGTTTTGAATTGAAAATTGAATTGCAGAATTCTAAATGTTTGTATTTGGGTATTATCAGATTTTGGAGGCCATTAATTTAAGCCTAATCAAGTTAGAAGGCTTACAGTTGTCAATTTTACGATATTAAACCCTTATATTAAAAACCAAATTGAATTTCAATGTTAAAATTTTTAATTGTTTAGGATTTGATTCTTAAATTCAGAATTTGTTCAATGCTTTACATTTTTAATTTTACACTTTCAAACCTTTTTGTTTAATTTGATTCATCGAGAAAAAAATATTACATTTTAGTAGACACGACTTTTTTTTGCGTAAAAAATTAATTTAGGAAATACCCCGCGCGCCAAGGTGAACAATCCGTCTAGAGGGAAAAATGGGTTAAGCCAAATCTGCTGTTTGCGTGAAGAAACTCACTATCTTCGTTTTGACGTGAGTCTTCTTTACGTATACGCTGCAACGCGAAAATGACCCTTACATCAACCTTTAGAGAGTAATTTTTTTCTCCAAGACGGCAGAAATAATCACAGCTTATCACATTGAAAAATATTATTTGATAATAAAATTTCGTCACTTATTTATTACATGAAAATATTTGTTTTTGTTTACAAGATTTAAGAAGTAAGAAAAAAATCTTGATTGGAATATATTGATTTTTGAAGAACAAGAAGCTTTAAGCATTAAAACGCTAGGCGAAAATAATTTTAACCTATCTTCCTTTTTAATTTAATAAACTCAATATTAAAATGGAAGTTTTAATATTGTCAGAAATAAATATTCACTTTAACTTCAAGTACCTAGGTGACAGTTTTGACTTGTCATGTTCATTATAATTTTTACATTATGTATAATTGTCTACTGTGTTATGAATTGCAGTTAGAAGAAAGTTGTGAATAATACAATAGAGCGGAATTAAACTTCGGTTTTCAATCAAGATCTTTGAAAAGGAGTATACAATTTTTGAAAAAATAAGTCTGACAAAAAAGTGCCAGATCATGTATTTTTTGGTTCGATTCATAATTTTATTCAAATATGAAATTCCTTTCTAATTTATTTTTAATTATGTAAGAAATAAACATTGTTAATATCTTTTTCAAATAAAAAAGTGGGGTTTTTTGCATGATTGTTGTTATTTTTGTTAAAAAAACCTTTTTTTAATGAGGTAATTAATTTATAATGCATAAGCCTTTAAAATTTTATAAAAGAAACTGAAAGTTAATCCAATATTTACATTATTAGAAAATAAATTTATTTACGAACAAATTTAAAAAAGCAAGTTTTCTTATCAAAGGAAAGAATTTAAAATAATTATTTTAGCAAAATCAAAAATTTTTAATGGAATTAAATATGCAAACAGTTCAACAAGTAAATGCAAACAAAAGCTTAATCGACCAGCTGGAAAGAATAGTTTTCTATACATGTCCGGTGGAGAACATTTTAAAGTTTCAAGTTATTTTTCTCAATAAATACAAAATAAAGAAATAAAGGAAACAATTAAAGGAAACTAAATAAAAAACTAAGGAAACTTATATATTTATTAAAAATAAAATAAAATGAAAAGAGCCTCAAATTCTTTAAAAAAATATAGCCTATTGAAGTACATAATAGTTCTGTGAATTTATAGCATTGGTTTATATTATTTTTCATGGTTGCTGTTTAAAAAATGTAATTATCTCATGTATTAAAACAACAAAAAGACGAAAATTATGGCAATTTTTATGTCAAGTTTTAGTATTGAATGATAATAAAAAAATATTAGGCAAACTTTTTTTGTAAGATTGAGTTACTTCTTATTTCAATTTGTAAAAAAAATGGTTCATATTTATAACATAGCCTTAGCTAAACTGTAGAAGCAAGCCGTAATTTCCTTTGATTTTCGAAAATGCTTCTTACACTTTATAGCTGTTAAAAAACTCATATACCACTTAATTCACTAATATTTGAAAAATACAACATTTCAGAAGACTTTTGTCTAGGTCTATAAGGAAATTTAGGAAAAAAATTTTTATCAGTTGTTATAAGGAAATTTCTTTTCAGAATTTTTATTTCTTCAACCAGAAAAACATAGTAAGGACATATTCAACCACAATTCTGGTTGATTTAACCAGAAATCTTTTTTAGTTTATTTAAATTTAAATAAAACTTAACTGTATCTTCAAATTCACTTTTTTACTAATTTCCAAAAAAATTATAACTTTAATAAAAAATAAACTTTTTAATTCAAATTTGTTATTACTATTTTATACTAACATCTTTGCTACATTTTGGGCATAATTTTGATTTCAAAATTCTTTAGAGTTTTTGAATTCCTTCAAGACCTTTTCTACGCAATTAAAATTATTTTTCCATTCACTTATAAAGTAAAATTAGATTATTACCATTTTGGATTTCAAATGCACTATCATTTGGCGCGACCAAATATATAGCTGCCTATCGCGCCTCTACAAGTATGTGGCCGAACTAAAAGCAATATATATATATGCAAGACCATAAACTTGCCCGCCGTGCTAACTGCCGGTATGTGGTGCAACTAATCTCATACCGTATATCTTTGGTTAGGATGACATGCCTAGTCCCGTGTTTCCTATGACCATGTCGTTCACTTACACATTCCTTTTTACCGCGTAAATTTTAAATTCTTGTGCAACTATGGCCTGACGGTTAAAGTTGCGAAGACTACATTGACTTCGAATGAAATACTGTTTTTTTTTCTAATTAAAGGTAAAAAATGGTTAATATATAATATGTCTAATCGTTAGTAGTCTTATTCAAGTTAATTGGTTATTGACTAAATGGATTTTAAAATTGAGGTATTCATCTACTATAATCTGACGCAAGACAACTAATAGGGACTGACGTTTGGTGCATTCAGGAAAAAATTGAAAATCTTTTGTTTTTATTTAAAATTAAATTAGGTTTATACAAAGAATCATGTTTAAACTCTTACTTACTATTCGTCTAATCAATTTCTCGTCTGTATTTTCCAATTTCTTACTAAGAGATATTCTGACATTTTTATAAAAAAATAATTATAATTCCAAGTGGCAGGAAAATTGTTCTTTCTGTTTTTAGATGATAAGGCGGCAGTTCTAAGCCTGATTACATTTCGCATTGACAAAAAAGAATAGAACAGAATTTCACTGGCGCATTCATAAAATATATAATGTTCCGTCAAATATATTTTAAAATAAACTGTAAAATATTATAATTGATACAGCTTACTTGAAATATATACGTAAGTTATATGATATAGAATTTCAAATACAAATAATATAAATATGATTCAAATAATTTTTAAAGTTTTTTCAGAATTTTTAAATATATTTTTAATGATTCTCATTTTTATCTTAAAATTTTTGTAAAATTCGAAAAAAATTCCTGAAAATCTTTCAGATTTTTTTAAAAACAATTTTATCAATCTTTTAAAATGTTTAGAACTATTTTTAGGACTGAAAAATTCCGAATAATAAAATTCCCAACACAGTGAACTTCCTGAAATTATAAAATGCCAAAATATGAAAATCCCGAATTTAAAAATTCCAGAATATTGAAATTCTGAACAGTTTATAATATTATTGAACTTGAAAATTCCCGAATAATAAAATTCCAGGCCGAATTATAAAAGATACAAACTAGAAAATTCCCGAATTGTAGCAATTGAGAAAATAATGTTTTAATCAATATTATTTATTTATTAAAAATACAATAACCAAATATTTTAATTATAGAAACTTTGTTTAATGTTTAATTTTTCGCTCGCAAGTTTGAGCGCGCCTAGGGCGCACGACTGTTGAATCTCGCGATTCGCGCTCGATAATGGGTTGCCTCGCGCTTCGCGCTCGGATATTTGTTCTTTGCATTTGGAATGCTTGAATTAAACTTTATCAAAAAATCTCTTTTAGATGGGAGTATTATCATGCGTCTTCATATTATGAATTATCTACCTAATTAAGTATAGTCGAAGATTAAGTTTCTCAAAGCTCTGTAGGCTTTGAGGTACACATCCTCATCGTGACACTAGCGCTGCGCGCTCGATTTCGACAGACATTTCTAAACAGGTTTTGTTCAATCTTTTTTCTCGCAACTTTCGTCGTTTTTCCACACATTTTTATTTTATTTTTTTGTTTTCAATGTTATTTTTTACAAATAAAACAAAAAGTACGCGTCCTATCCAGAAGTGATTTTTAACGAAATTGTAGATCTTTTTTGGGACAACAATTTTTGTTAATTTATCTTTTTTCGTGTCCTACATAGTTTGACCACAAAATGGAATTTTTGATTTTTCATTATTTTTTGTGCAATCTAAATTTGAACTTTCGATTTTTCAAGAAAATCCAAAAATTTGTTATGATAATCTTGTAGGGCTTTCAAAAAGAAATGTTTTTCTTCTCTTGACTTTTTTTCATACCATGCGTTTTTTGGCTTAAAAAATTTTGATTTTCGGTAATTGGAAAATGTTTGAAAATGCTATAACTCTGAGAATTTTCTTTTTATCGGAAGAAGTCATGAGGATAAATTGTTTGTTCCTTTTAATACTATAAATATCCGTACATAGAACTTTCAAATTCAGAAAAAAAGTGGTCTCAAAAATTTTCAAAATGCGCTCACTTTTTGAATTTTCATCCGAAATGGCTGGTTAACGAACTCGTCGTTTCTTTTAGGACCTAAAGAAAGTGTGGCAAAGATGGATTTGTTCCGTTCATTTTTTCGAGAGTTATCGTGTTTACGGCCGGACAGACAGACGCCATCGTAAAAACTTGATTTTCGGATTCAGGGGATCTCGAAAAGTGGAGATCCGTTGAAAAATTGTAATGCCAAATTTACAAAAATCCTAATACTTTCTCAATCATAAATGATGAGAATGTAAAAACAGGTGCGCTTCAAACAAAACAAAATTTGTAGGATTCAATTCAGCACTGATTTAGCGTCAATTTAAAAAAAAAATTTTAATTAATTATTTTATTTTTGCGAACTTTGTTGTAAGTTAAAAAGGATACAATGCACTTTTTCAACAACAAAATTTTGTCGGGAATTCTCAAATCCAGTAATATTATAAATTGTCCAGAATTTATGGAATTTTTACAGTGATATGAATTTTATTTTTCGGAAGAAGCAACTGAAAAATACCGAAAAATAAAATTCCCAGCACTGTAAAATTCGTGAATTGCGAAATTCCTGAATAATGAAATTCCAGAAATTATAAAAACGCCGAAATATAAAACTGTCGAACTGAAAAATTCGCGAAAAATAAAATTCCTGACGGTAAGATATTAACCGAATTCGAAAATTCCCCACAGAAAATTGTTGAATTATAAAATATCCAAACTAGAAAATTCCTGAATTCAAACAATAGAAAAAATGGTTGTTCATTAAATATTATTTATTTATTGAAAATACAATAATCGAATACTTTTATCAAATACATTTTTTTAACGTTTAAAGTTGAAAAGATTATGATTTGAAATTAAAAAAACAATGATTAAAAAAATATGTATATTTCTGTGTGAAAAATTTTGTTTGATAATGTACATAGCATTTAAAAAAATTAAACAATTATGATTCTTTTAAATTCAAACAATAATTTAATAAAATTATTTAATTATTGTATTTTTAAGAAATAAATAATATTGATCGAAAATTCTTTTCTTCATGTTTAAATTAGGGAACTTTATAATTCGGGGATTTTTTACTTTGGACATTTTCTGTAGGAAATTTTCCAATTCGGTCGTCGGAGATTTCATTCTTGGTAATTTTTCATTCATGTCTTTTGGAATTTTTTCAGTGGTCCCATATTTGTATACCTTCTCTTAAAATGATGTCATTTTTCAAAATAAAAAGCTAACATTTAATTTTGTAATCATCAAAGGTATTAATTTTCTTTTATATTATTTCAAATCTTTTAAAATGATTTTTGAAATTTTTCGGAACTTCTATATATCTTTTAAACGGATTCAAATTTTTTCTAACATTTTTGTAAAATCCTGCACACAAAATTGTTTTAAGAGCTTCCAGATTTTTTTCCAATTTTGTAAATATTTTGAAATGTTTGGAATATATTTAAGCATTCTCTTTGAGTTATGGACTTTTTCGAAATAAAAAAACATTTTAAATCTTCCTAGAACTCTTTAAACAATTTTTTTTAATCTTTCAAAATTCTATAGCTCAATTTTTTTCTTTAATTTAAAACATTAAAAAACCTACAGTTTATTCGATTTTTTTTTCTGAATTAAACATTTTTCAACTATTCTTTAAAAATCAAAATACAATACTTTTACTTTAAAATTACAAATAAAAAAGTAGAAAAATTATAATTGTAACATTCAAAGTTTACATCTATCACTCTGAAATGGTAACAATTCATTTTTTACTTGTTTACTTTAGGAGATTTTCTACAAATCTCGTTGATAATTTTTTTATTTTAAGAAATGTATGTAAAAATTATAATATTTTTATGTTTCTTTAATAAAATTGTTGCAATGAAAGCGTTTTGAAGAGTTTTTTTTAATCTTTCGCGGATTAAAATGAATATTTATAGGTCGACCAAGGTTTGTTTTCTTCACAAAATTTCGCTTACGTCTAATTTTTTCCAGTCGTTTATACTATCGTACAATTCAAGTTTGTACCTTTGGGTGAAGAAAACCGTTGTATAGTTTGACAAATATTCTTCATAAATCAATATTTTGCACAGAAAATTACCCTAAGTGATCTTTAATTATGATTTTATAATCGTGAAAAATCCAGGTTTCAATGTTTTCAATGTAAAACACAATCAATGAGTGACATAACGAAAAGCGGAAACAATAAGAGTCAATTTATCCAGGAACAAGCACTTTGAACAAAAGTGACCTTAAGCGAACATTAAATATATATTTTTTAAAGTTGACAAAAATCAGGCGCTATTTTCTTTAAAAAAAATAATTTGTGGGGGAGCCAAATTATCGAAAAAAAATTAATTAATAAAACTTGAAAAAGCACCCTCTTAAAAAGCTTTTCAAACTAAACCTTTGTTGAGTTCTTTCAGGCACTTCTAATTTTTAATAGTCCTAGTTTCAAATTTATCTGAAGTTATACGATTTTAATTGTTTTAAAATAATAATGTAAGTATTAAAAGATGCTCATTTCTCATCCTGTAACTTTATACGATTTTACTTTCTAACTAAATAATTTGGAATGTTTAAGTTTAAAATTATCGAAAAATTTCAAATCAATAATTCTTACATATTTAAATACCTTTAAATTTCGAATTATTCAATATACTGAAGACTACAAATTTAAAATGTCTTAACTATTAAGACTTTATATATTTTTGGAATTTCTGCTCTGTAGACTAAATTACCTTTTCACGTTGTAGCAATTTCGAATCCTAGAATAAATTATTTTTGGCATAACCTATAACTTATAACGAAAATGGTGAAAATTCAAACAATAAGCCTGTATTCTGAAAATGAGGTTAATTTTAACGTTAAAATTTGAGTTGTTAAAATGAAGGCTGAAAAATTTGAAAGTTTTACAATTGGTGTTTTTTAAATTCTATTGGCATCTTAAAAGAGTATAATTAGTTTTTAAACGAGTTTTTAAATTTTCACAAGTTTTCCTTTTTTACTACATAGAGGTAAAAAAAGTCTCTTCAATTTTTCTTGATTTTAATCATTTATTTTCTGACAGATATTCCTATTTAATTTACCCCCGTTTATCAGTGACTGAAATGCATTAGGAAAAAATCGCCAAGACCCAAGGATCAAAATTTTATACACCTTTTTTTAAATAAATACTGTAGGAAAACCAGGCGCGCATCCACAATGGTGGCAAAACGGCGATCGCACCCCCCCCCTCCAGGATTTTTTGACTTACCGTAAAATCGTACATATGTATGTATAAGCACAATATGTCTACACCATTTTGTGATGCGCCTCTGTCTCGAATAATAAAATTCCAAAACTAATAAAATTCCCGAATAGTTTATGATATTACTGAATTTGAAAATTTCCAAATAATAAAATGCCCAATATAAAATTGTTTCTTAATCAATATTATTTATTTATTAAAATTACGACAATAAAATATTTTTATCAAATAAATTTTTGTTTAATATTTAGTGTTAAAAAATTATTGTTTAAATTTAAAATTAAAATAATTCTACAAAAAATGTATAGAAAAATTTATGTAAAAACACGTGTGCCTTAAGGGCATGTGACACAGCTAAATGCCTATATTACGAACCTCACTTTATCAGTTCACTGAATCTTTTTTTAAACCTAAGAACTTTTTTTGTGAATAAGATATCGAGCTGAAACTTAGGAAAATGTATTAGAGTCCAATAAAGTACGTTTAGGTACTGCATTTTGGAAGGAACTGCATTGAAAGTTATTTCATCTTCTTTTTTGAACGTTCGAACTTTTTTTAGGCATAAAATATCGGTCTCAAACTTTGAAAAATGCAAGAGCCGACAGAAAATCACGTTTAAGTACAAAGCTTAATAATAAAAGATGTAAAAAAAATATTTCATCTATCAATCCCATTGATATCAGCCGGTAACGTTGTACACGAAAATACGAATCCTCTAGAGCCTTGTCTAGTGGCCGCCAGGGTTCGCATTTTCGTGTACAACGTTACCGGCTGATGCCGGTGGGATTAATAATTAAGGGCATGTGACACAGCTAAATACCTATATTACCGGCCACAGTTTTTCAGTTCACTGAATGTTTTTTTGAACCTGAGAACTTTTTTGTAAATAAAATATCGAGCTGAAACTTTGGGAAATGTATTATAGTGCAATAAAGTACGTTTAGGTACTGCAATTTGGTAGAAACTTCACTGAAAATTATTTCATCTTTTTTCTGAACCTCAACATTTTTTGAACGTTCGAACTTTTTTTATACATAAAATATCGGTCTCAAACTTTGAGAATTGCAAGAGCCGAAAGAAAACTACGTTTAAGTACAAAGCTTAATAATAAAAGATGTAAAAAAATATCTTTTAACAATCAATTCCAACGGCATCAGCCGGTAACGTTGTACACGAAAATACGAAACCTGGCGGCCACTAGGCTTAGTTCTAGAGGGTTCGTATTTTCGTGCACAACGTTACCGGCTGATGCCGTTGGAATTGATTGTTAAAATATATTTTTTTACATCTTTTATTATTAAGCTTTGTACTTAAACGTAGTTTTCTTTCGGCTCTTGCAATTCTCAAGGTTTGAGACCGATATTTTATGTATAAAAAAAGTTCGAACGTTCAAAAAATGTTGAGGTTCAGAAAAAAGATGAAATAATTTTCAGTGAAGTTTCTACCAAATTGCAGTACCTAAACGTACTTTATTGCACTATAATACATTTCCCAAAGTTTCAGCTCGATATTTTACTTACAAAAAACTTTCTTAGGTTCAAAAAAACATTCAGTGAACTGAAAAACTGTGGTCGGTAATATAGGTATTCAGCTGTGTCACATGCCCTTAAAATATTTTTTTTACACATCTTATTATTAAGCTTTATACTTAAACGTAGTTTTCTGTCGGCTCTTGCATTTTTCAAAGTTTGAGACCGATATTTTATGTATAAAAAAAGTTCGAACGTTCAAAAATATCGAGGTTCAGAAAAAAGATGAGATTCCTATCAAAATGCAGTACCTAAACGTACTTTATTGCACTCTAATATATTTTCCAAAGTTTCAGCACGATATTTTATTTACAAAAAAAGTTCTTAGGTTCAAGAAAATATTCAGTGAACTGATAAAGTGAGGTCGGTAATATAGGTATTTAGCTGTGTCACATACCCTTAAACAATAATTTTCAAAAACTTTAAACGTTAAAAAAGTTATTTCTTTGGTGTAATTATTTCATTATTCCAATAAAAAAAATAAATAAATAAATGTATCAAGTGCGCATATTTTTAGCATTGGTTTGTCTCGAAATTTCTTTCTAGTTTCTTTTTTTTTAATTAAAAATTATATTTTTCGAGAAAAATTTGTTTACAATTTTTTCAAAAGACTATGTCCAGAAAACCTGGTTCAAGCTTCAGATCTGAAAAATTGAGTGATACATACCAAACTTTTCTAACCTCAAAAAATCTTTCTGCTGTTTTGCCGTCATATTTTACGAAGAATGAGAAAAACAAGAATTCGGCTTCGTAGTACGGTCAGGGCAGCACCTCGATAGGGCAGGAAAAAAAAGGGTGGGGATGAGGGGGCCCCAACCATCGCCCCCTCTCGTGAGATCCAATGCACGGGAGTGGGCGGCTGGCGCGGTAAAGCCGCGCCAAGTCGCGCACTCGCGAATAATGATCTCCCCGAAGAATTATCGGACTGGAAGATATTGTTGTGCGTTACCCGTTTGGGCATTGTTACACAATCTGAGAGAAATTTTATATGACTTGAATTAAAAGTGACGTTTATTATGTGTGGGGAAAAAGCCTGCAAGCGAGAAAAAACCACAAAATCTGACAATTTATTTTATGAAAGACAAGTAAAGAAGAAGAGTGGGAAGAGGTAGAGGGATCGAAAAATGAAATTCGTTGTTAGACTCATTTCATGAGGAAGTCTTTTGGCATCGCGTGCTTGCGAAGCGGATCAAAATCATCTCCCAAGAGAGGAGATATGTTTATAAGGTGATAGTGATGCTGATTCATAGAATTTAGTGGCGGTTTCTTTGATATACTCTGAAATATAAGGTAATTGAAATTCTCTGTGAAGGACAGAGTTTTTCGTATATCTGGGACTTTTTGTGATGCGTCTGAGAAATTTATTTTGTATAATCTGGATTTGATTGACGTTACTTTTTGACGCACCACCCCAAATTGTACAGGCGTAGGTTATGATTGGTCGGATAAATATTTTGTAAACTAGGATTCCATATTCAGGTTTAAGACTCGAGTGTCTATTGATAATAGGGCTTAAACGCGAGATAACCCCGAGAGCTTTCCCTTTAGTTTCATAGATATGCTGCTTCCAATTAAGACGCTTATAAAGTTTACCCCCTAGATATTTTACGGAACTTTTCCATTCTATTGGTTCACTAAACATTTTTGGTGGATCTATTTTGACAGGCTTTCTGACTGAGAAAAGAATTGATTCTGACTTTGATATATTAATTTTTATTCTCCAAAGCTTAACCCATGCTGCAATGATTTCAAGAGCTTTGTTAAGTAATTTTAAGATTTTCGGAACTGACCAAGAGGAAGTGAATAGTGCGGTGTCGTCTGCATATAGTCCAATTGTAACTTCGGGGACCTCAGGGATGTCGTTTACGTAAATAATAAAGAATACTGGGCCTAAGATGCTGCCTTGGGGCACACCCGCTCTAATAGGTTTCTCTTTTAAAAGTGTCTGGCCTATTTTGACTAAGAATTTTCTGTTAGAAAGATAAGAGCTTATAAAGAGGATGAGTCCTCTTGGGAAATTGTAATTTATTAATTTGCTGAGCAGTCCTATATGCCAGACACTGTCAAAAGCTTTTTCTACATCGAGAAAAACAGCACCAGTGTGTTTTCTTCGGTTAAAATTTAAGCTAATGGCTTCGGTAAGTTTGAGCATCATGTGCTGCGTAGAATGACCTTTCCTAAAACCGTATTGTTGTGATTTAAGGATGCTATTTTCCTTGAGGTGATAGTTTATGCGAGTGAGTATTATTTTTTCAAAGATTTTGCTCATTGTATTAAGAAGACTAATGGGCCTGTAGATGGTAGGATGATATGGATCCTTGCCTTTTTTCTGAAAAACTAATATGTGAGCTATTTTCCACGAGTTAGGAAAGTAGCTTAGTTGAATACAAGCATTGAAGATATTAGCGAGGAGGGTGAGACAAGAAATCGGAAGTTTTTTGAGGACTAAGTTTGAAATTGAATCAGGACCGGGAGCTTTATTATTTTTAGTAGTTTTAATTTGTTTTGTTAATTCCTTATGGGTTATTTTCTTGAAATTATCGGTGGTTGGGATTCTAAGAAAATCGGACACAATTTTTTCACATTCCGCAATGTGCTGAGGCTCTGATGGTTCATTATGCGGAGTGAAATTACTCTCATGATTTGCCGCTAGTAGATTTGCTTTATCGTTAGGAGAGAGAGCAAACGTTTGATCTGGATTTTTGATAGGGGGAATGTTAGATCGGGGCTTCGTTAGGGCTTTAGTCATACGATAAATAGAGTTATCTTTAATTTGAAGTTTACCCACTTCTTTATTCTAATTTTTGCATCTGTGCTCTTGAACTTTAATTGCTATGGTTTTCCGAAGGTGGTTAATGATGTTTTTAAGAATACAGCTTTTAGTTTTTTGGTGAGTACGGC
>NC_046663.1:85891720-85892785 GCF_010883055.1 Belonocnema kinseyi
AGAAAGCCTTACCAATGCTTCTGGTAACGGTTCCAAACACGCCCCAAGCGAAAGAGCTAATTAAACTGCAATCCATTGCCTACATTAAAATTAAAGTTGAGCTATACGTCAAACCCAAGGAAACCGCACAGTGCTTCAAGTGTCAAAGATTCCAGCATGTCTGACATGTGCCACGCCACTCCACGATGTGTGAAGTGCGGGGGTGTGCATCAAAGTTCTGCGTGCAGAAAAACACGTGAAACACCGGCCACTTGCGCTAACTGTGCTGGGGACCACCCCGCTAATTATAGAGGTTGTTCTGCTTTTAAACAAGCATCCAAAAAACCCGCTATTAAAAAACCAAAAACACACAATTTGCCCAAGCAAATTGTTCCCAATAAACTAAGTAAAGAGATCACACTAAAAGAAAATTCTAAAAACGAACGCACCCCACTAGACAGTGCCCCGCCACTGCAAAGCTTACCACTTTACAGCACAGTCGCCGCCGCAACATCACAGGCATGCGCATTAAAGCTTCAAACTATGCAGACAGACAGAATATATAAAATTGCTAATACTCGAGCTAAGGCACCAATTGCTAAGAAAATTCATGCCCCTCAGAATAAAACTATTCCTGAACCCACACACAATAAAAACACACCCTCTCAAGCTATCAAAATAAATCTGGTAAATCTCTTAAAAAGAGCTACAACCTTAACCACAGACATAATGGGGGGAAAAATTAACATTAATGAAGCTATAAATTCAACCACCGAGATTATAAGTAATTTACTTGCACTTGCTATCGAAAATGGCCACCTTAAATAATAACACTTTAAAAATAATTTTTTGGAATGCTCAAGGTATTCTTAAAAAAATACACGAATTAGCCACATACCTCTACAAAAACAATATTACCATCTGCTTGCTCAGTGAAACATTACTACGCACATCCCTACGCGTTAATCTAATTCGTGGTTATAGATTATACAGAAATAACTCAAATAGAGGTACCGCGATCTTAATTCAAGAAAATATTGATCACCATGAACTAATAATTCCTGAACTTGAAGCCCTCGAAGCTAC
>NC_046663.1:85892885-85905604 GCF_010883055.1 Belonocnema kinseyi
CTCTGTGACATTGTCACAGAGCGAAAGGTTTTGATCAATCAATGTGATGCGTCTGATAGACCAGAATCTATCAATCTATCATGAGCATCAATCGATCGATCCGAAATCGCCTATTAAAGAGCGACACAAATCATAGGGCAGGAAAGGTGTTGTCCTATATATATAGTTCCCCCACTCTGACACCGCGTACTGCATCTACGTTTATAATTTCTTTTATGCCGTACATGTAACACGCGGAGCCGAATTTGGCGCGGAATTATCCCGAATTTAAAAGTTCAAAAATTTTAACGTTGATTTATTAAACTCTTCTCTTCTTTCTGAAAACGGATAATTAGGCAACAAAATGAACTGACAACTATAGATTTTGTGATATTAGATTAACAAAATGAATTTATTCAGAATGCGAATTGTACAAATTTGCCAGAGAACCGGACGCGTCCGAGGGCAAGATTGCTTCTGGTCTCTGACTTCGGCGATGGGAGTTTCGGTACCGTCATAGCGGTCCTTAACTCCCCCCTCTTTCGTGCTTTCTCTCTCTTCTAAATTACATTTTCTCTCTATCCCACTCTACATATCCCTACTCTTATTATGACTAATAATTGGTCGCCGATTTCGATACGCCTTCTTATGTGAAGAACGCACGTGCCCTAACACTTCGCCGACTACGGTAAAGCCAAGTCCGCTCATAATGTTTACATTATAGTTCGGAGAACCGACTGCCCGGAGGTCTTAATCATTTCAACGAAAACCAAAATGATTCTCCCCTCGGTTCAGTGTAACGATTTTCTGTCGCCAATTTGATAATAAATATAAGAATTGTATATTCTGCTGTCAAGTCTGCTATCTTAAATCTAAACATTATATTAAATTTCCTCTGCCCAAAAATTCTCGAAAAATCTAACATATACATTTATTCGCTTACAGGAATGATTATCACTTAAACCATATTCATGCCGATTTGCCCTGAAATGTTGCTTGCCAATCTTTTTACTTTTCGCTCGCCAATCTTTTTACTTTTCGCACGAATATTTTATAATTTCGAATCGAAACCGCGCATTCTATGGAAGCGACGGTGCTCTTCCTAGCGGATGGAATGCAAATTTATGCGATCGTTACAGTACACTGGATACTAGCGCACTCTGTCGCTTCGGAGAAGAAGCACAGGCATTACATGGGGAAGTTTACTTTCTGCCATGCGTCTTCTCTGACAGTTAAAAATATTTGTATATAATTTTCATCGTAACGGTGTTCAAATAAAATGCCACATTACTGTAATGTTAGTGCTTACAACAACAGTACAATAAAATCCTAAATCTAACTAAAATAAAATCTAAATCCTAAGCCGTAAGCAGGTGCAAATTAAAATAAATGTTTGTATTTTGCAGTCGTGAAGAATGGATACAATACACCTGTTGGGTAGCTATGACAGCGCCACCAATTTAAAACTATTGGGAAGAAATTTGAATTTGAATTAAATTTTAACAAGAAATCTTATAGTAAATAACTAATTTTAGACCTCATTATAATATTTCTGATTAAAATGAATTGATATTTACTGCCATTTTTCATTAACATTGCTCTAATAACTTTGAGATTTGTAATTACCATTTTCAAGAAAAGCGCTTTAAAACCTTCTTTCCGAGACCTTTATTACATTGGGGTGTTGTTCCTACTCTTAAAAATACGAGAGATAAATGTAGGAAATAAAATACTTCTAAAGAAGGTAAGTCATTTTGTTGTTGTAATTATTATATTTCTTTACTATTCTTTATAGCTACGTAAAATAGTTTTCTCTCAGCTTATAAAAATTTTAGCTTTAGATTCAGTGAAATATAATGTTCAAACCACTCTTGATGGGGATTAAAAAATGTAATTCACTTAAATACCTGATTTTTCCAGTCGTCTCCTAAACAGTCGGGGAAATGGATATAAGAAAAAATCAATTCCCTTCAATGCACCACGAAAAATTTCAGAGAACATTACTGAATGGAATTTGAAAAATACAAAAATCCGTTGTCAGGATCAATAAAATGAAAATTTAGAAGTTTTTCAGTGATATCAATAAATATTAGTATTTCTTGTGGCGTAACGTAATTATAATCTATTAATTGATTATCTACTAAATTATTTATCCATTTAGTATTATCAATTTATTTTTGTTTCGTTTTTATCTTGGCTTTCACCTAATTACTATTATTACTTCATATATGTATATATTTCTCACCTTTCACTTTATTTATAGCTTATACATTTAAAAAGTATATTATATTTATGTATTTAAAGATATCAAAAAATTTATTAATAAGATGCAAGAAAATTAAAATTTCTCAAGCTTATATACCAGAAAAAGGATTTAAAATAATTTTAAACCGATATTTTTCGAACGTACAAGTGGGAATTAGATTCATTGGATATATATACTAGATTCTGAAATTCGAAACACTGGCATAAAGATTAATGCTGAATGTATTAGAGAGATTTAAATAAATTAATTCGGGTAAAAGATATCACAGGGTTCCCATCCAGCCCCTTAAGCCAGCCGTCGGGGGGGTGGGGGTCTATTGTTTTGGCCGAGTCAAGCGCTGGCGGTACAGTCTTCTTCAACACAGTACCCACCATCGCGATACACTAGGGAAAGAAAGAGAGATACTAGGAAAAGGAAAAGAAAGGAAACACAGTGCTGCACTACATATTCAGGGGCCCGTCATCTTTTTTGATTGAACATTGAATAGTTACAAATTTCTTTTTTTCTTTTGATACTTTAATTACTTGTAACTAAAAATATATATTTCTCTTTTTTTGTTCAATTTCGAACCAAAAAGATGAATTTTCAACCCAAACCATTAATTTTGTGCCGCAAAAAAACAAATTTTTAACCAAATTCAAGAATTCTCAACTAAACAGTTGAATTTTTAACTAAAAAAGATTAATGTTTTTAAAAATTAATTTTTTAACGAAATTCAAGAATTCAATTCATTGCATGTATTCTAACAAGTGAGCCTGATTGGCCCAGACTCTGTTAGTCTAGTCGACGCTATAAACAAGTCGCCACTAATAGTTTTGTATCCTCTAATAGGTCCCCGAGATAAATTTTCTTGAAATTTTGTTCAACTGGTTAAATTATATTGAAAATTCGTCTTTTTTCATAGTAAACTAATCTTCTCGTTTTAAATTTTATATTTTTTAGTTGAAACTTTAACTTTCTGCTTCAGAATTCTTGAATTTGTTTAAAAAATTCGTTTTTTCTGTAGAAGATTAAACTTTTTGTTTAAACATTAATCTTTTTTAGTTAAAAATTCAACTGTTTAGTTGAGAGTTCTTTTTAATTACAAGCAATTAAAGTGTCAAATGAAAAAAATAAATTTTTGTAACTATTCAACGTTCAATCAAAAAAGATGACGGGCCCCTGAACATGTAGTCCTGCATTGTGTTTCTTTCCTTTTCTTTTTCCTAGTGTCTCTCTTTCTCTTCCTAGTGTATCGCGATGGTGGTTACTGTGTAGGGTTCCCAGTACGAACCTTGCATAATGTTGAAGCAGATTGTACCGCCACATAGGAGGTTATTTTGGATTTGTTCGTGCAAATAATCGACGACTCGACAATTTTTAACTGAATTGAATTTTTTTTTAAATACTCGTGAATAAATTTACTGTCGGAGAGATACGCTATTACGGTTTGAATCGTCAGTACGTCAAAAAAATGTCGACCAACGTCGGCAGTCGTCGGCCGATTTTTAGGCTATTCAGATGTTAGTAATATTTGGTAATTCGCACAAACAATGCTTCATGCTCATTGTTATTTATGTTTTCAACAATTACAAGTGCAAACCTTTCTATTCTCATTCTATTTTTGCAATAAAAGTTTTAAATAATAGTTAATAAGCGTTCATAACGTTAATACTTTAATTTTTTAATTATTCAACCGAGAAACGTTTTATGTATTTTTTTATGGACCTTGGATTCGAAATCAGCGACCCCAAAAACCTATGTATGTATTTTCCTGAATATTTTAATCGGATTTTCTGCAGTTTGACCTTCAAACGGCCTTGAATCTGATATGATGGAGGTCAACAGACCTTGGATTCGAAATCAGACATCACAGAAACCTATGTCTGTATTTTTCTGTATTTTTTCATCGGATTTTCTGCAGTTTGACCTTCAAATGACCTTGAATCTAATGTGGTGAAGGTCAACAGACCTTGGATTCGAAATCAGCGACCCCAAAAACCTATATATGTATTTTTCTTGATTTTTGTTATTGGGTTTTTTTCCCAAAAACACTGCATAGACGCGGTGAAGTTTTTATTTTTGTAAATGGTGTTTGGTGTGAATAGAGGGGATGAGGGTGTTCCGTTTAATGCCGAACTGACTTATTATTGTTAGTAGATACTATAGGAATTTTTTCGATTTTTTTGGACTGAATCTAAATTGGGCCAAAAACCGTCCTTAGAGACCCTACTTATTTGAGACATAATATGTAAATCGATTAGAACTAAATTTTTTGAGCTGAAGGCTGAAATTCTTAAAGGAACTTATATAAGGATTATTTCACAGAAACGGAACGAAAATAACTACAGATGGTTTGAAGATGTCGAAAAATTGATAAAATGATTGTTTTCTGAAGCTGCGAAAGAAGAATTTCGAAGTGTACCAAAATATTTCAGGAACTTTGCATAAAATCCCTGGCGGACCGAAGGAACCGAATGGAGCCTCTTCAAAGTACCCGTAAAGACACCATTGGGTCCCCATTCGGTTACCTTTTTAAAAACTCGAAAAATAGCAAAATCAATTTTTAAATTGTTAAATTTCGGATTCTACGTCAAAATTCCCTATAAAAGGTCACGGAATTTTCGCAATAGTTTTTTTGCAACGATAAAAAGTTCAAAAAAATATGACGTGTAACGCCTGTTGACTACTACACTTCAAACGCATCGCCTGTAAATAGCAGTCAACAGGCGTTATACGCCTTATATTTTTTTAAACTTTTTACCGTTGCTAAAAAAATCTATTGCGATTTATCCGTGACCTTCTATAGGGAATTTTAACGTAGAATCCGAATTTCAACAATTTAAAAGTTGATTTTGCAGTTTTTTCGAGTTTTTTTAAAAGGAACCGAATGTGGACCCAATGGAGTCTTTACGGGAACTTTGTAGAGGCTCCATTCGGTTCCTTCGGTCCGCCAAGGATACCACAGAAAAATTGAGCTCCAATAGATACCTATAGAGAGCCAAAAGGGTTCATTTAGAGCGCTCTTTAAAAGAACATGAAGTACTATTCACAAACCAAACGCTTGCAAATTAAGGCTGGTGAGTTAGGAATCGATCATGGACATAGGAAACAAGGGACTAGGCATGCCATTGCTGGGGTGATGCAATGAGGGGGGGAGGTCCGCCACCTTTTGATGTCCCGCGAAAAACATGACACCGCCCACATGTTTACATTTTCATGCACAGTTTGTCGGCAAAAATGCTCGTGCGCATAATCAAATAGCACATCGTAAGATGGCGGGTCTCCCCACTCATGGAATTCTCCCCCCTCCCGTGGATTCAACCCCGCTCGCCCAAGTTAGGACGGCATGCCTAGTCCCGTGTTTCCTATGTCCATGGAATCGATTTACAGTTATCGACCGATGATTTAAAACGAAAAGTTTCTTGCATATGAATATGCCTTTATGTTGACAATTTTACTCTAAAACTTTCAAATGATATTTATCAAGTCATTACATCTGTTTTAATGGCTGTATTATTTTGTTTTTTAATTGTCTTCATTAAGTTATGTCTGTCAGAGTTCAATTACATATGTGCTTTAAGATAAATATTATGTTATTAATTAAACATACTATCTAAGTGGGGAAAGCGAAAAATAGGTTCTTTAGAAATAGGCTCACTTACAATTGAGATCCTTTACAACCCCAGGCGTGGTATAATTTAGAGCTGATTCACCGTTTTGGGTTCCTTTTCAGCAAGCGGGCTTCATTTTTGTTGCAGCTCCTTCGGAACCAAAAATGGTTTCCAATGGAAATTTCAGTTTTTTCTGTGAAGGGTTGCTTTGAAATGAAAACATTTTGAAAAGAACTTTTACAAAGAATCAACGAGCTATCTAGAAGCTAGATACAAATTTAAATATATGAGGACTGTATAGATTTTAGATTTGTACTTTATAAGCAGGATGCCATATTTTGTGCAACATTTTGGTGAAAATTAATTGATTCAATTGAATATTCATAATTTTGAAAGATGTACATATTCAAAATCGAAGCGGGGAATGCTAAACCGTGCGTAGTGAAATCGAGTTAGTTTTACAGGATAAGCAAAAAAAATGTTAGGAAGAATTTACGACCGATGGAGTAGATCAGTTTAATTGATATTGTTTACAAAAATAGACGCCGCCGCACATTTATACAGAGTGGACACGCTGGGGCTGACCAAAATGTATGCAACCTGGCTTACACGCCAATCCTATTATTATGTGCGTGTATGTCGAGTTGCATACTTTTTGATAATCATCAACGTGTCCACCCTGCGTACTAACTGCACAGCAAAAAAACTCTTGATTCGAAACCAAAAGTGGGCTTGTTTCAAGGTGTAACGTAAAGAAGACCAGCTTCACTAAAAACTAGCATAGCTTGAAATCTTTAAAACGAACTACTTATAAAACTACAAGTTAGACCAAATGTAGTCTTGAAAGTAGTCGGAAGCGATATTATGGGCTAACATCAAGCCACTGCAGGGTTTAGAAACTATTTGTTGGCTAGGCGGCAGTCCTGGGAAAAATGCCTAATAGGTTATCAATAGAAACTGTTTAAAACCATAGAGGATGCAGATAGCTTTCTATGTGGTCTCACGTGGTTCTTAAGAGCATTTTTATTTGGATATGGTTTCTAATGGCTTGTATTCGTAAATTATACGGCTAATGGGACCAAAATTAACTTGAATTTATTTCCCCAATAGACTCTATTAGGCACTGATGTGCCTTTAAAACACGACTGGAAATATTACAAAGTACAAGATGCTTCTCTATGTGGCTCTATGAGGTTTTTAATGGTCAAATGGAATTATATTTATCAAATAATAATTCGAAGATCTGCATTGAAAGTGGCCCTAAAGGGAATCTAATAGGTTCTGCTTTCTTACGAGTGCCAAAAGTTTAAAATTGCTGTTCTAAGAGGTTTTATTAGGATTTGTAATGGTAAATTGAGATTAAATGAATCGGATATTAAAACTCAAAATAATGGTTTATAAAGTTGATATATGAAGCACCTTTAAGGTTCTCCTTTCTCGCGAACTATACAAGTAAAAAATTTCTGCTCTAAGAGTTTCTCTCAGGAATTTGAATAGGAACTCGGATTAAAATTAATCAGACATTAAAATTCAAAATAATGTTTTCAAAGTGGCTCTACGAGACAAGTCACTCCGGACCAGATAAATACCAGTCAGAAAACAAGTAGACATCCACTTAGGTGCCACTCAGGACCCAACAGTTAATGCATTACGAATTCCACATAAACACACATTAGAGCCTAGTCAGATCCACATCAGAAGTTCTTACGCTCTAAATAGATGGCAAATAGAAACCAAAAACAACATCTGTTTAGATGCTATTTAGGACCCGATAAGTAATGCGTTGCGAGTACCGAGTAAATAACATACAAAAACATTAGATCCTAATCAGTCTCACATTAAAAGTCCCTGCGCACCAAATAGATGGCAATTAGAAACCGAATAGAAAATCCATTTAGATTCCACTTAGGAGCCGCTATGTAATGAATTGCGAGTACCGAATCAACAGCACATCCGATGCTAACCGAAGCCACTTTGCAAGTCACTACGAACCAGATAAAAACCAGATAGAAACCGAATAGAAAAACCATTTAAGATCGAATTAGGAACCAATAGTTAATGCATTACAAATACCAAATAAACACATATTAGAGCCTAATGAGATCCACATTGAAAGTTCCTCCGCTCCAAATAGATGGCCATTAGAAACCGAATAGAAATTCGTTTAGATGCCACTTAGGAACCGATATGTAATGAAATGCGAGTACCTAATAAACAGAACATCCGATGCTAATCGAAACCACTTTGCAAGTCACTACGAACCAGATGAAAACCAATTAGAAACCGAATATAAAAACCAATCAAGTTCTCTTATGCTTAATTATACTTAAATTTAAAAAGAATAAAATCACCGAGATGCAAACTTTCAAAAATTTCAATTTAAAATCATTTAAGTACATCCAACAATCATATATAACAAATCGAGCTTCAAAAACCTTTTTCCTACTTTCTAAAGTATCGGATGAATGCCGTTAAGCATTTATGATATCGCACTTAGCGTGGCATCGTAACTATGGGGATTAGGCGTTCGACTTATAAGCGTGCGGTGCGTGTGTCGATTCTCGGCGCTTGCGGATATTTTAATAAACTGCGTTTATCTTTGGTTATTAGTAATAAGCTTCTCTAGGCAAATTTAACTATTACTTTAGTTTTAAAATAACGTGTGGAGTATAGTTAAGAAGAATCGACTGTCAAAAATACGAGAAAATGTAGGAGAGTTTGTCAGAGGCTTCAGAAAGGTGTAAAGTCTTTAGATTTAACTTTTGCAAAGAAAAAGTATTTTACATTTGTTTAATATTTTCCTTCTTTGAATCAAAAATTTCTGGTAATAGATTATGGCAATGTGCTAGTTAAACTTTTTACTATTGTAACATAGCATCACACTTCAGAATTTAAAGCATGATCAATTTTTAAAAAATTTAAAAATATTTTATTTGAATTATCATTGATTTGGAAGTATTTTTTTCTCAGTCTGTGAGGGACCAAATAGAAAAACGATCAGATTCTACTTAGGATCCAAAAAGTAGTGCATTGCGAGTACCTAATACACAACACATCAGATCCTTATCATATCCAGTTCAAAATTTCTAGAAACTGAAAAGAAAGCCATATAGAATGGGAGTACAAATGCCGCTTTCAACGGTAGTAGGACCTAATATAAGGCACACCTATTAGGTTTCTATATGGATTCTATTAGCCATTTTTACTAGGGACGCTAACATCAAGCCGCTGCATAATCTTAAAAGTATCTTGTAGCCAGACTGTGGGCTTCCATCAAGTCACTTTATAAATTTAAAAGAAGAGCTAAATATGACCTGAATAAATCCTGCATTATAAATAAAATTACGCCCAAAAAACAGTTTCTTTGAAATAAAAGAACCTTTTCGTTGATATATTATTATTATTATTATTATTATTGAATATATAATTATTTGTTGACGTGGTTTTATTAAGTCCATTGTGCGCAACTATGGAGGTCTTTCTCAGAAATTTGACACGCACGCTCCCTGAACGTCATAAAAAATTGAGTGCCTGCTCCAATATTGGACACTTTCGTCGAGACAAGTCCTTCTTTCACAGTATCTCGGCACAAATACGTAAAGATGTGCGTCTGTAGGTTATTTCGCGATCCATTTAGTTACTCACTCGGTGAACAGAGTCTCTACTCAAACAATTAAGAAACAAATAGGTGCGACGACTACACGACGCGTCTCGCTCGGCTCGTTGAGCTGCTGTGACGTCGCAATTCTTTGGAATTACCTATAGCTGTTCAGATGCCTAAAATCTAGACCATGAGGGCTAAAGTGAGCCTTATTGCCTTCTTATTTAGATCCCAAATCTTGCTGCCTCAGATCCAAAACCAAGTGGGGCTTGCTTTTAATTCAAAAGAGTAAGGGTTAACCATAATTGTGTTTTGTTTTGAACTGAAGACCTTTTACGGCTCTTTTTAAAACATAATTATTATTCAATTCTAGGCATCAGCTTGATTTAAGACAAAAATAAAAACAAGACCATCATAGAAATAAGACTTTTTTTCTGTGTAGCGCAAACCCGCGGCTTCAGATGCGTATGAGAGTTATGTGTTGCGGGAGCAAAATGGACAATAAGTTCGACCATAAAAATATGCCTATAATCTACCCAGGGACATTGTCTATTACTGCACAAATTTTCGCGGCTTTTTCGTTCAAAGGTTCAGAAGTTATAAGAAAAGAAAAGTACAAGTTTTCGCATCTACATACATATATTTATGGATCTCATGGAAATGACAATAAGATTAGCACAGTTTATCTTTTCTTAATTTTATAAATAAAGTTTACATGAAGCGTTCAGAAAATTATATGAAATACATGCTTTTATTTACTTCATAAACAAGTAACAGTAAATAAAAGAAGCAATGATCATTTGCAGAAGTAGTATAACCTTTTTGTTAAATAATTCAATATTTAGTACACTTCTCAGGCCTCAGTTCTTCCAATGTGTCAAGGACCCAAATTTGCGAGAGGCTGGCCACTCAGAAATCAGGAAGTCAGACTAACAATGACTGCCATCGGAATAACGAAGATTTCTTAGAGACCTTCCTCGGACTAAATCCAGATTTTTTGTGACTTACCACGAGACTCCCTCGAAAAGTTAATCGCGCAGTACTTGAAACAGATCTCCCGAGTGTTCCCGATAAAGTGACGAATCTTCCGACAGGGATTTCGCCGAAACGGCCGGCTGGAGCGAAACTTCTTGTGACGCAGTGAGACTTAATGAGACTAACTGGGACTAACCAAGGAACAACACAATAGAATTTAGAGACTCCTACTGAACTCTACAAAGTCTTTCGTAAGTCCGGGAGTGACCTGAAATCTAAGTGACCAGCCCCTCGCAAATTTGTTAGCTCTACTTCTACTAGTTATCATCCTATACACTAAACAAAAGCATGCACTATTAAAAATATGAACGGTCGAAATCCTTTGGATAATTGCAAGACGAATTATATTTAAGAAAAAACATTCATGAATGAACGAAGGTCAAGAAAATTTATGTTAATTTTATATTCATTGCGTAGTTTGAAAATATATTTCGAGTGTTTTACTTGTATAATAATAAATAACGAACGAAGCATCCCTTCATCAGACTCAACATTTAAAGAAAAGAAAATTAATTTATCACTTTCTCCTAGCACAAGTAAATTTTTTACATTCTCATCATAGAATGTATGAGATTGGTGTTGAATTTGCCCCCCGCCCCCCAGCCGTTGTCAAATGTCCATGTCTTGAGACGATCTGAATCCGAAAAAAAGGTTTTTACGAATATGTGTATGTATGTCTGTATGTCTGCATGTGAGCGCGATAACTTTTGAAAAAATCATTCTATTATATTGGTCTTTGATACACTCTTTGAGTGTCAAAAACTGAAGGTCAAGTTCGTCAGCCAGCTATTTTAGATTAAAATGTAAAAAGTAAGAGCATTTTCAAATTTATTCAGACTTTTTTTCAAGATTTGCAAATTCTATGTCCAGATATTCATAGCACTCGAAGATTAGAGCAATTTGTCCTAATAACTTTTATGATAAAAATAAAACTGTTAGAGTTATAGAATTTTCAAATTCCCAAAAAACAAACGAATATCAACATTTTAAGCCAAACAACGCACGATACGAAAAAAGTATTTCTTTTTTAAGCTCTACACGATTGTTATAATAACTTTTTTATTTTTTTTTTGAAAAATTCAAATTTTGATTGCTCAAAAAATAAGGAAGAATAAAAAATTTCATTTGGCGGTCAAACTGTGCAAGATGAAAAAAAGATTAATAGACCAAAATTGTACACTTAAAAGAGATCTACAAATTTGTAATCAACCATTTTTTCATAAAACAGGTCGTTTTTGTTTCATGCGTGAAAAACGAAATTGAAAATAAGGAAATTAAATTTTTGGACAAACGAAATAAGCTATGCAAAAAATGAATAGGAAAAAGTTGCTCTTTCGAGAAAGAGCTACAAATTTGTCTGGTATAGTCTTTTTATATAACGCTTATTTTTTCCTGAATCATAAAAAATATAATTGAAAATTAAAAAATTAATTTTTTTGAAAAACGACCAAAAATACGAAAACAAATTAATAGACAAAAAATTTTAAACCAAAAAGTATCTTTAAAATTTTTATTAATCATTCTTAGATAGGGCGAGTGGATGTTTTTGTTATAAAAAATAAGATTAAAAATAAAAATTACATTTTTGGAAAAACGACATAATCTGACGAACTTGACCTTCAGTTTCAGACACTCAAAGAGTGTACCAAAGACCAATAAAATAGAATGATTTTTTCAAAAGTTATCGCGCTCACATGCAGACATACAGACATACATACACATATTCGTAAAAACCTTTTTTTCGGAGTCAGATCGTCTCAAGACATTGACATTTGACAACGGAAGGGGGGGGGGGGGCAAATTCAACACCAATCTCATACATTCTATGATGAGAATGTAAAAAATTTACTTGTGCTAGGAGAAAGTGATAAATTAATTTTCTTTTCTTTAAATGTTGAGTCTGATGAAGGGATGCTTCGTTCGTTATTTATTATTATACAAGTAAAACACTCGAAATATATTTTCGAACTACGCAATGAATATAAAATGAACATAAATTTTCTTGAACTTCGTTCATTCATGAATGTTTTTTCTTAAATATAATTCGTGTTACAATTATCCAAAGAATTTCGACCGTTCATATTTTTAATAGTGCATGCTTTTGTTTAGTAGATAGGATGATAACTCGTAGAAGTAGAGCTAACAAAGGGGAAGGGTCGGTAAGGCCGGTTTTTGGCCTAATTTATTTTTGGACCAAAAAATCTGAAAAAATCATGGTAGTATCTTATAAGTATCCCGAGTCGAT
>NC_046663.1:85905704-85919548 GCF_010883055.1 Belonocnema kinseyi
TTAGCTCGGGTTTACTATGGTTTTCGGGGTCGCCGAATACAAATCTGGCGTCCGCTGACCTTTATCGCGTCAGGTTCAAGGTCATGGGAAGGTCAAATCGAGAGAAAACGCTGAAAAAAAATATGTTATAGGTAATCAACGACCGCGAAAACCTATAACATATTTTTTTAATTTTTTCAGCGTTTTTTATCGATTTGACTTTCAAATGACCTTGAACCTGACGCGATAAAGGTCAGCGGATACCAGGTTCATAATCAGCGACCCCAAAAACCTATAACATATTTTTAAAAATTTTTTTACCGTTTTTTCTCGATTTGACCTTCAAATGACCTTGAACCTGAAGCCATAGAGTTCAACGGATGCCAGATTCGTAATTAGAGACTCCAAAAACCTATAACGTATTTTTTTGGATTTTTTACCGTTTTCTCTCGATTTGACCTTCCAATGACCTTGAACCTGACGCGATAAAAGTCAAAGGACGCCAGATTTGTATTCGGCGACCCCGAAAACCATAGTAAACCCGAGCTAACCTCAGAATACATGTTTAAGAGTGTCAAATCTCTCGAAAATACAGTTGGTGGGTAGTGGACCGATCTCCAATTTTTGGAATCGGCACGGGAATGACCTGCGGCCCGCACAGCGACTAAGAAACAGCCCTCCGTTAATATGGCCGGACGACCTCCCCGAGTAATTAGTCTTACCCTTGCATTCGCTGGGTCCTAATGGGTCCAACATAACTCTTGCATCCCAATCTGTCTTTCGGCAAGCTTTACTCAGGCGGCGGCTGTTCCCCCAGCTCTTCCGGAAGCTGAGAATGTAACGGTCCCTCTGAATGAGGCTATGGAAACGGGAGTGACCAATCAGTTCCCCAATAAGAAAAAACCCATCAACGGTTACCTGAAAAGAAGACATATGTGAAAGTGTACCCCCAGATAAGTGGCCAAAATTTAAGATCTCTTTCTGCAGGGGAGGGGTCCTTGTATTTGTGGCACCTGATCCAGAGGCTATAGCTTGGCCACACAATGCTTGGGCGAAACAAGGTCTTGGGATGGCGCATCTCTTGACGTGGGTGGAGTTGAGTTGCTCCAGAGGATGGTTAAGGCAACGGCGTGGTTCCCAGGTAAACTTCTGGACCCATCTGTGTTCCTTTGTTGGCAGAAAGGATTCAACCCGTCACTTAAGTCAGCATCCTGGCGGATCGTCAGGCACGATAGGCCTCAGGAAGTGGACACGGCTGCAGGAATCAAACATCTCCTAGTTGTGCAAATTCCTAAGTCACAGATGAGGGCTCTGGAGGTCCTCAACAACAGGTTCTTCTACCTTTTTGGACAGGTCAACTTTAAAGTTGCCAGCCAGGGACAGGAGGAGCCTGTCGGTGAACAGGAAGATCAGGATCAGACCTAAATGACTGATCATGGTCTAACCATTACCCAAATTAACTCGCATCATAGCAAAGGTGCCTCTGCAATGTTGCAGAGGGGCATGGCTGCGAGGAACACAGGTATCTCACTAATCTAGGATCCCCGGTTAGTTCGAGATACCATTAGGGGTCTAGGGAGGGAGGCTGGTTTTTGTTACAAGGAATCGAAGGCGACCAATCCAAGAGCTTGCATACAGGAGAAGGGAATCAACGTCATCCTGCTGCTTGAACTATGTTATAGAAACCTGATGGTGATAATCACTAATCTTAAAGAAGAGGAAAGCTATTCATGGGATCGGCTTACTTTCCATATGACAGCGATACCAATCCACCAATGGAGGTACGTACACTGGTGGAATACTGTAAGGTAACGTCTCCTCTTCTGCTGGGGTCCGATGCTAACTCCCACCATACTGTGTGGGGCAGAACACTCTGACGTTTCGTAATTCGGTCAGGGAGGAAGTCATTCGCATTGCTCTCTTCATCGGTCGTTTTACAGATAACATCAAGAAGTGGAGAGTCTCAGATGAAACCAATCTCTCAGATCACTCACAGATAGATTTCGTCTTGTAATCCACTGTACCCATCGGCCCTAAGTGGGTCAGAAATCCAAGAAAAATGGACTGGGGTTAGTTTTCCACAGAACTGAGAAGCGCACTTTCAGGCCGAAAGGCTGGAGAGACATACTGTTGGAATTTGAAACTCGAAGAGCTTCGCAGGGTAACCATAAAGAGGTTTCAACGTGCCAGTTTTGGCAAAACGAAGGAACCATGGACTTCATTTATATCGATGAGGGATCAGTATAGGAGTGCAATACGTAAGGCAAAGCATGAAAGCTGGACCAACTTTTGCACGGATATCAAGAAAGGAGCAGAGGCGGCCAGACTGGATAAGCTGCTTTCTCGAAATCCGGATGCTATTCTCGGGACTCTAAAAATGCCTGGCGGCGGATACTCAGAGTTTGACGGGGATACCTTGCCTCACTTGATTAAGGCACATTTTCTGGGTTTCACAAAGTTAGAAGAAGCGGGGACGATACCTCCGAGGCAATCAAAGCCGCCTGCGGGCTAACTGGGCCCGAATCGGCGGCTTGCTAACGAGATTGTTACCTCAGCGAGTGTCAGGTGGGCCCTCAAGTCCCTCAGTCCTTACAAGTCTCCTGGTCCAGATGGCATATATCCAGTCCTCTTACAGAGAGCTGGTGAGATCATCATTGAACCGATTGTGAGACTTGCTAGGGCAAGTCGGACGTTGAGTCTTCATTCCGAAAGCGTGTAGGATCGGTTATACTTCACCGAAGGATTTCTGACCCATTAACCTCACATCTTTCCTACTAAAAACAGTGGAAAGACTTGTGAACACATATATATCCGCGATAAGATCTTGTCAAGTATTTCTCTTAACAAGCAACAACACGCCTATAGGGCTGGTCACTCGACTGAGACGGCCCTAAGCGTAGCAGTTAACCTAATTGAAGAACAACTTAAGCAGAAAGGCCTCGCGATGGAAACCTTCATGGACATCGAAGAAGCCTTTATCTACACCTCTGGAGAGGTGATCAGGGCGGCCATGATCGCACACGGTGTGCCTACTGCAGTCGTGGAATGGACCTGCCATATACTGGCCAATAGGAATCTAACCTGGTAGTAGATAAACTGCTTTATTTACTCACGAGTCACGGCCACCATGTTATAGGTTATGCGGACGATATACTGGTTATCATGCACGGTCAGTATCTGGATCCGCTCTTTGGAGTAATGCAGCAAGCACTAAGAATAGTAGATCCATGGTGTAAGAGGACTGGACTATCAGAAATCCCAGTAAGACGGATGAAATTGTATTCACCAGAAGGTACAAGTGAGGAACCATGAGTACATTGAAATTGGCTGGACAAAAACTGGAAACCAAAAGACAAGCCAAATATCTAGGAGTCAGTCCGGATAAGCAGATGTCATGGAACGAGCACCTGGAAAATAAGTGCAGGAAGCTAGTAGCGACTCTTTGGCTCTATAGAAGAACCATAGGGAAAAGCTGGAGCTTAACACCAGAGACACTTATGTGGATCTACACAGCGATCCTGCGACCTAGATTAACCTATGCGGCAGTCGTCTGGTGGAGCAGGGTCGAACTATCTACTGTGAAGTCCCGACTGGAAAGGATCAGGGGACTGATTCTGAGAGGTATCACTGGTGTCTCGAAGTCGGCACCCACAATGGCCCTGGGGCACTAACAGGTTTGGAGCCCATCCATCTGACCATAAAGGCCGTGGCTGCGAAGGTGGCCTGGAGATTAAATATTGTAAACGATAGCAGTATCACGACAGTTATGCGGATAACAATCGACATCGCGAGGAGACCGACACTGAGCATGCTCAGGCACGAAATGTCCACTTGTCACTACCTTTTCGGCAAGAAATACCAAGTTAACCTATGCACGAAAGAGGAATGGGCTAACGGTGAGGCACAGCTGCCCAGTGATGGAGACAGCTGGTTTACAGATGGCTCCAGGAATAAGAAGAACGCTGGAGTAGGTGTATATCGTAGAAGGAACGGAATGAGCCTCACAATTGCGATGAGGTCCTACGCAACAGTCCTACAATCTTAGATTATGGCTTTCCTCCAGTACGCCTATAAGGCAACGGAATATGGAAATAAAAGAAACATTTGCATCTGCTCAGACAGCAGGGCTGCTATCATGGCCCTGAATGGAACAACGACGACGTCGCTAGTAGTATGGGAGTACTTTGAGGCACTGAAGAAGCTAGCTACAATAAACCGAGTCGATCTGCTCTGGATCCCTGGACGCAGTGGCGTCAGGGGCAATGAGATATCGGACAGGCTAGCAGAGCTAGCAGCAAAGGAAAATCTTACTAGACCTGAGCCACTTGTAGGCATTTCCAGTAAGCTAGTCACTGAAGATATTAACACAAGCTCGGCAGGAATGAAGTAAAAGTCCTAACAGAAATGTTTATAGGACATGAAAACCTCCGGTATGACCGACATCAGATAGGGCTTGAAGAAAGTCCCCTCTGCCGTCTGTGCGGAAAGGTAAATGAGACTTCTACTCATATTCTCTGTCACTGCCCTGCGATATTCGATTAAACATAATCCATGCCCATTCCTCTAGTTCCTTCCCTCCATATTTCCATACTTCATTTGGAATCTCATTTATATCAGGTGCTTTTCCAACCTTCATTATTCCTAAAACCTTAACTATTTCTTCCCTTGCTATGTCTTCTCCCTTATCTCTTTCTCTACCATATTTTCCTTCCTTTCTAACCTTTCTCTCTACTCCTCCTAGCAAATCCAAAAATATTTCTTCCATTCTACCATTTCAATATCTTGGTTTACACTTTTTCTTTTTTTTCTTTAAGCTATTTACTACCTTCCATACCTGTTCTTTCGTCCTAGCCTTCCCCGCACTCTTCCTCAAACCTTTTATTCTCTTCCTTTTTCTTTTGATCACACAACTCAGTATACTGTTTCTTTTTTTCCTATATTCGTCCCCATTACTTTTTTCTTATCTCCACTTTCTTAATTCCTTTCTGACCTTTCTTTAAAGTTCTCATCCCATTCATTTCCATTCCCCCCTTTACTAACTTCATTTTTGGTTTGTGCACTCTAATCCTCTTTTTATTTCTCCTATCATTTTTTTCATCTCCTCGTCCACACTTCCCAATCCGATTTTGATATTTCTGACCTTTTCTCTAAATTGTTCTTTTCCTTCCCTTGACCAATCCCCTTTTCCTACACTTTTTACATTTGCTCCCCTTTTGTTCATATTGCTATTGCTTTTTGTACCTCTAATGTCATTATTAAGAGAAAGTATTCCCAATCAATATAATCACCTACCTCTAGTTTCCTAACTTTCTCTCTTACATCATCATCCACTATCACATAATCAATTACCGTTCCCAAGCTCTTCAACAACTTTTTTCCCTACCCATTTAGTATCTTGTTTTTGGATGCTCTTCTTCTTTCTTCTCCTCATTCCCTTCCTCCTCTGTCTTCTGTTCTTGCATTGAAATATGCACCTATTATCAGTCTAATCTCTTGTTTATTTTCTTCAATCTTTTCTTTAATCTTCTCTGCTTTCTCCTGCATATCACCGTTCACATAAATCCCCACTAACATCCACTTCTCTCCTCCCATCATTGCCTCATCTACTATTAATCTTTCTTTTTGTTCTTTCCTGTCTTTCTTATCTGTCCCTGTTATACATTCATCCCTTATTCTCATCACCATTCCTCCCATTGCTTTGCTCTTTTGATTCTTCCTCTTTGAATTTTACAGTTGCCATTTGTAACCTTTTGGTAACCTTTCCCTTAGTCTTTCTCAACCCTTTTGATCTAGCCATGTTTTCATCATTATGACTACGTCTCATTGTGTCAAATTTCCCATAAACTCCCTATCCTTTCTCTCCAAACCTGCTATATTCCCGTTGCTTCCTCTCCCAGTTTCCAAGCACCTGTTTTCTTTCTATCTGTTCCCTTTTTTTATCCTAATCCCACCATACCCCGTCTATCTGTATTCTCCCATACTTAACCCATGTTCTTCTTCTCTTTTTTTGTTCCTCTTCCGCTATTTTCCTTAACTTATAGTGCATCTTCCTTTCTACCCATGTCAAATCATCCTCTCCGAGTCTTACCAGTACCATTCTCTTCCCCCTATTCCCCTTATCTTATACCCTTTATCACTATCTTTCTTTTTATTGTTTCCCTTTCTTTCCTTTCTATTCTTTGTTCTATTTTTCTCAGTTTTTCCTTCTCCGTATTCCCACTCTCGCCACCACCAAAATCCCGGTTCAAGCTTTCTAGTTTCTTTATCCTACCCTGCATCTCCTCTACCTTTTTATTATTATATTCCTGCTTCTCTAGTTTAAGTTCCAATGACTGCATCCTCTTTTCTAACTGTTCCCTGACTTCTTCCCATTTCTTATTTCTTTCTTAAGTTCAGCCATTTCCCGCCTAATTTCCTTCTTTCATTAATCTCCCCTTTTCTCCTGCCTTTCTTCATAAATCTCCATTACTCATTTTCCGACGGCGATCTAAACATTTTTTTTATATTTCAAGCTCGCACCGATATCTTCCTCCTCCTCACTGCTTTCTCTCGCCCCCCCTCTTCCTTTTGATGAAAGCCTCAATCGATCCCACGTTTTTTGCTCTCAATCTCTCCTTTTCTATAGTTTTCTTATACTTCCCCCTTGCCTTCCTTTCTTTGATCTCCTTTTTCGGCGTACTAAACACTTCCTGCTCTAAATCTGTTTCTTCCGCGGAGATACTCGCTCCGCTAGCCATGAATCCAATTGAAACGCTCCCGCCTTCTATCCTTCCCTGCCTCTATCTATCGTCACGGTCTGGTACCTGTTTCGATTTTTTTCCATCACTACCCAATCCTGTTACTACCAGCCCGATGAACCCAGTCCTCATACCCTGTCACAAATCTCCAAACAACCTAACCTCAACTTCCACATAAATCTGTCTCAATCCTCAAAAATATCCATCTCCCCTTCTCAATCTCACACTCAGTTCAAATTTCATCAGAATATAAGAAAAACTCAGCATCAATAATTCAAACCACTTTACACTTTCATGCCGGAAACGGAAGTCAGTTTGAAGAAGTTACTAAATACAATTTCAGAGCGAATTTCAATATTTGAAGAGTTTTCACAAGATTTGAAAGGATATGAAGAGATTGCATAAGCCTTCCAAAGATTGTATGGCATTACCAGAGATTTTTTATAGATTTCAAAGAATTCTCAGAGATTTGAACATATTTTAAGAGATTCTAAATTATATGCAAAGTTTTAGAGGATTTTGTAAGATTTTAAACGATATAATGGAATTTGTAAGGATTTTTGAATTTCACTAAGAGTTTTAAGGGATTCCCAAAGATTCGCACGAATTTTTAAGATTTTAATTAATTTTAAAGGGATATGAAAGATTTCAAGGGATCTCTTAATGTTTTGAAATATTTTTATGAATTTCAAGGATTTGAATAGATTTTTAGATATCTTACGGAATCTCAAAGAATTTAAAGCGATTTCCACAGTTTTCAAAGCTTATTATGAGATTTTCACTGACTAATGAGAGGGAGGAAATTTTATTTTTAATTTTTTTTTCAATTGGAAGATGGAATTTTTTGTTTTGAACATTTTTATTGAGTTGATAAAGGAATGTTTTTTTCAAACTGGAAGAAATATTTTTGCTATTTTAACTCTTTCATTGCGTTGAAAAATAAGGATATTAAGTCTTTAATTTTTTAATTAAAAGACTTAATTTTTAAATAAAAATTTTTAGTTCTCAAACATTATCAGCTTTAAAAGGTTACATTTTTTAATTTTAATTTTAGCGGCTACCTTGCATAAAAATCGGCAATAAAAAATTCTTATACATAATACTTTAGTTTCAAATTTGCACTTAAATTCATAAATTATTATATAAAATGTTATGGAATAGGAGTTCCCGTAAATATGAATGCCCATAAAGCTGATATTATAACAGGTTTGAATGATCTATTTCACTAATATACACAATTGAGTTGCTTTTTAAACTATGTAGAAGTCTTGTTTATTAGAACACTTCAGGTTTATTTTTCTACGATTCATTGCATTAATATATCACAAAAGTGTAGAGGCGCTTCATTGTAAGTATACTAGAATTATGGGATTCAAGCCATTTGTCTAATTATTTATATAGAAATTTTATTTAAATAATAACTCCTCTAAAATTAAAGTAAAGGTTTTAAGCTTCCAAATTAAAACTACTAAAACTACTAAAAGCTAACTTCATCGATACCTTATCTTTAAGAACGCTCCATCTTATAGCCTTGCCTTCCTCGATTCACCTCGCCTCGCACTCATGTCCTACTTTCTCGCTTTGCCTCGCATTGCCAAACTCTGCCTCCGTGGATAATATCTAAAACTTATCTACTATTTATAATATTTACAATATTCTTAGACCTATTTCTTAGACCTTCTCACACTCCTCCAATCAGTGCTCCACTTTTGCATCGCCCTTCCCGCACAATTCAAACATCCTCTTCTCTCTAGAAAGCCAGAACCTATTATAATCCTTCATGTAGCCGCATCTCATCCTCACTATAAGTTTGCGAATTTTTTTCTCACACAAATATTGCCCTCTCTCCATTGGAATAATCCACGCATAGTTCCTGTTAAACCTTGACTCTCTTATTCTCTCCTCCCCTGATGCCTTCTTTCAATCCATGCCGTTCATCCTAACCATCGCATATACCTTCATTCCTTCCTCTTGCATCTTTCTAACTTCATCCATCTGCAATTCATTCGTTCTAAAATACCTTTTCCTTTCAACCTCCAACATCTTACCTCTGCTCCGTTACTCTTTCTCTCAACAACATTCCGTAAGCAGCTTGTTGCTCCCCTCTTCCAAAAATTTTTCTTGATATTTACACCCTCGACTTCCTGTTTTAATCCCTAAACTTGTTCTTACTGTCTCCTTCCTGACAATATAGTTAGGCGTATTCCTTGCCAAGCCCAGTGTTCACTTTACATACCTTCCTTGTATCCTCTGTACCCACTCTCTTTCCTTTCATCCGCACACCTTCACTCCATAATCATCATCTTTCTTCTTTAACCCTGCTACGTTCCAGTAAAACACCTTTACTACTCCTCCACCCTGCTTTATTCCCATCCCCCTATTTCCTACGAAATATTCCCCTGCACTTTCTTCAACACCTCCCTCTGCTCGTCCCATACCCAAATTTTCTCATCTACTTTTATTTTCCAATGCCCCACCTTCGCATGCCCTACCTTCGCATACCCTCCATCCACTCCTCTCCCTCCTAGCCCTGCCGTTCAGCATTCCTTGCCGATCCCGTTCCTTTTTCGTCAAATCTTGATCAAAGAAAACCTTCTTATTCCTTATCCTATTTTTGTTTTGCATTACCCCCAACTTTCTTACCAGTTTTCCAATTCCACAACCACTACTTCCTATGCTCTGTAGCAGTGCTTCAACCCCTCACTTTCTTTCGTCGCTCTTTAGCTTTAATCCTCTTATCACAATATTATTTCTCCTATCAGCCTCTCCTCCTTTTCATTTCTAAGCTCTCCCACTTTCTCTTCTATCATATTCTTTACCCTCTCTCAAATACCTTTCTTCTCACCCTCTTCTTCCATCTGATTTATTATAAGTTATTTTTACTTCCTGACCGACACCACCTCCTTTTCTCATATTTTCTATCTGCTCTATAGCCTTCTTCGACTGCTCATCCATTTTTAGGGGGAAGGGGGGGAGTAACCTACGTGTCCTTACGCTTTTCTTAAGTAGACTCTCTACCGTGCTTTTCTCCAAAAAAACTTTAATGCAAAAAATTTTTAAAATTACATTATTCACATAAACATTGATTTTGATAATTTTCTCTATATGTCACATGGAGATTTTTAGAGTTATTTAATCTCTTAATATTAATGCAAAATTCTTTGAATAAATGCATTTATTGTATGGCTCATTTAACACATTATAAAAATGAGCCTAGTTTTTCTTACTGAAGAGTTTTTTACGTAAATATCAAATGAATTCAAAGTAATAGAAATAAAATGTACCATCACGTCAGCGATAACTTAAATGATTGTATGCGATGAGTCATCCACTTTTGTTTAATTCTAAGTATTATTGTATTATTACGATATTATATTAATGCTAACTGCATTGATCCAATACATTTTTGAACACTTGTAGTTATTTTAACACAATATTTTCAGGAATATTCTTGCCGATCTCCAGCTTAAGGAGAAATAGATTTTAAAAATATTGCCTCTCCTCTTTCCAGGACTTATACCTTTGGTAATAAGTAAACCATTGAATATAAAACATACAGCGTTTAATACCGTTTATCAGTGGAAATTCATTGACTATGAGTATGACAGTGCAAACAGACAGGAGAAGATTATTAGAAATGGACATTATAATAAAAAAAGAAATTTGTTTCAATAGGAAATTTTACATTTTTTAAACAATTTTAAACTCTCACTACTACAATTACTGAACAAAGATCTTTCAAATCATGTTAATTTTTTCAAGTAAAAAATTTCCAGAGTAAGAAGTGAGTTAAAAGTATAAACTTCAATTTGATTCTCAAAAACTTTATCACAACTTCAAAACAGAATGTTAAAAATAGCTAGGAATTCAAAAAAAGCATTATTAAAAAAATTGTTCCGGATGACTATGTAATGATTTATTTGGATGGTGTTGCAATGTTTCCGAATATATCCCTTGTATTAGTTGAGCAGGCAATTTTAAATAGTTGAAATAATAACACTTACTCGATTATGCCAAGAAGATTTATCAAAGGGATAGTTTTGGTTATGAACTCAACTTATTTTAAATTTAATGGATCTTTTAAAGACAAAAGTTTGTTCAAAAGGTCTTTGGTTCCAAGATTTTAGGTTTCGCCTTTTTACTTTTGGTATGTTGAAGATACCAGATCATATGTCCCTCTTGCAAAGTTTCAGATAGTTGTCGATGCTTCTAACATTTTTTGTCCAAAACTTCAATTTAGTCATCCCGTATAGGAATCCAATCAGGGATCCGGCCGGGTCCCAGCCGGATAGCCCCGCTTTAAGCTGGGCGCTGATCGGAGAACCTGGCCGGGATCCGGATAAAAACGTCACGGTAAACTGGTCGGATCCCGGCTTCAATATCGGCCGGGATCCGGTCGGGTAATTTGGCCAAAAAGCGGTTAAGAAATGTTGCTTCAGGCGAGAAATTCGTAACTTGTTTTGTCTTTTAAGGCTCATCGTAAAGATTACGGTGAACTTGAAAAGTCAAATGAAGTGAACCAATTCTGGCAAGAAAATTGGAGTAGAATTCTATTCCCTGATGATAGAATCTAATAGCAATTTCGAAGCCACGTGGCGATTTAAGGTTAGGACGGAAGAAAGTAAAAACTGTATACACACGACTATATTTTAATTAAAAATAATAATTATTCGCGCACTAAGTTGGTGGTTTCAAACTAATTACTGAAATAAGGTTGATTTTAACCACGAGTCTCGATTTTATTTGCGAACTTCGAAGAGATGACGGGACGTGAGTGCAAGGACCATCCTCGTTCCAGGTGTGAAACTGAATATTACTGAGTGTCTATGCAGACGACAGACACAGCAGGCGCTATATATGGCGGTAAATTTGAAATTGTATAGGCTAAACATTGTCTGGAAATAGAGAAGTTTATAAAAATTGTATGATTTATATTGTTGCACATAGCAGAATCGATAATGTTTTTAATGTTTTTTTAAAAAGAATTTAAAAAAGCTCATTTTTGTTTCACTGATCTAATAAATCTTTAAATTATAATTTTCAAGTCATAATACATCTAGCAACCATAATTACGTCTTTGATAATATCACGGTTCTTAAAAAATGTGTAATTTCTACAAAAACATTAACCTAACCAGTGCTTAGCCGGCTCTCGACCATGGGATATAACCAGGGTTGGCCCGGCCAGTAACCGGCCAGCCTCGGAAAACGTGATTCGAGAAAAATGTAGCCCGACTGGCTCCCGCCCGGTTCCAGTCCATGAAACCCACCCAGGGGTGGCCCGGCCGGGATCCGACCAGAAACCATGTTGTATTAGGACCAAACGGGGAAATTTCTACACGGGATGAAATAGAAAAAATAATAAAATCAGTTTCTTGGACATAGAAGTAATTATAGATCAGAATGGTAATATTATTATTAATTGGTACAGGAAAAGTACATATTCAGGTAGAATTTTAAATTTCTTTTCTGATCATCTTTTTCAAAATCAAATTACAGTAATCGAAAACTTAGTTGACAGGGCTCTAGGTTTGTATCATGTTTTATTTCACAGCAGGGATTTGAATATTATTAAAAGTATTCTTTTTCTAAATCATTACCTACAAACATTATTTGAAAAATATATAACAATTAGAATTCAATAAATCAAAAACAAACAAAGTCATATTTTGCCTGCTCTTTCAATACCTTTTTCTTCCATATTTTGGTCAAATTTTGGAAAACTATTGAATTAATGTTGAAAAAGTTTAAGGTGCATATTATTTTCCGTATACCATTTAAAATGGATTCAATAATAACTTTTTTCAAAGATCCTTCAGATAATTTTGAAAAGGATGGTGTTGATAGTTTTGCAAAGTTTTCATAATTTATCCCATTTCAATACATTTTTAAAATTTCTATAATTGTTATAATGAATGACATTTTGAAAGTCTTATTTTTTAGAGTTAATTAGCAAATTTTAATTTATTGTGAAAAATTATGTTAATTGCAAAAATAACTATTTACTTCGCGGATTTTTTTTTCATCACAGATGTTTTTGGTGACATTTTGCTTCTTTTTAATAATATTTGATATTAAATAAAATTCTCGTATAAATTTAATAAAACTGTTGATTGCTAAACCTATGCACATGCACAAATTCGCCCAATCAATCTATAATCTTTAACCAGTCAATTTACATTGAAATTTTCAGACCAATCAGTTCAGCATTGTATGTTGCAGGTCCAGCTTCTTAAAAGTAGACAATGTGTTTGCGCAGAAGTTTTTTTTTGTTATTGTTTATCGATTTTATAAGTTTTGATACAAATCTCTAAAGAATTGGCTCTACTCAAAAATTCCTATTCGACGCCCCCATTTCATACCACTCCACGTCGCATTTGGTCATTGTATAACTTCAGATCCTGAGCTTGTACATAGGAACTGAAGTTATACAGCGACCAAAAAAGATGTGGAGCTGTATTGAAAGGGGGCGTCGAATTACACTATTATGCGGGATTGAAAATAATCATTGTCTCCCCGATTCTGAACAGATGGACAAATGTTTGTCACTGTCTTCCGGCTTAATGGAGTTCCTTCCACTCTGAATATAGTATCAGACAAAAATAGAAAAGGTGGACCTTTATTGAAACCGTATAGTCCGGGAGCGGGCAATGCTGCCGTATGCAATAATATGTCCAAGGATAAAAAGGTATGATTCTTATGTATTTTGAGCCGCTGAATCCGAATATATCCGGCGTTTTTTCGAAGAAGTAGTACATTTTGTTTAAATCGCAATTGTTTAAACAAATTATGAAAAAATGACTTTTTCGATCTGGACAATTTTTTTTAGATAATATGGCCCATTTTAAGACGAAAATGTTCCTTGTAACTTTTTCGTAAAATGCATATTTCAAAAGTTATGAATTTTCAAAGGTTGAAAATTCGACATTTTTCACCAACTTTGACCGTTAATAATTTGTAGCCTATTCAATATTTCTTAAAATTAAGAAAGCCTACTTATTCTTTAGAAGCTACGCTTTAAATTCAAATAATTCAATATTAGTATAGGACCGGCGAAGGTATGGTTTTCGCGACTAACAGTCAGCGCTTTTTCGACGTCTACACCGCCCTTTCGGCTGCCTCGCGCGCA
>NC_046663.1:85919648-85921053 GCF_010883055.1 Belonocnema kinseyi
TTGGTATTGCATATTGTTGACAGATAACAATACGCCAATTAGCACAAATGGTAAGTTCCGACAGTGCCTACAAGTGTGCCTACTGGCCGCTAGATGGCAATAGCGGTTTCATATGTATACACCTGGTATAATTTTCTGAAACAAATTTGTCAAGATGTTTTACAATATTATCAGTCGTCAATTTTGTCGCTGAATTCCAACAACCAATGGCAGTAAGCTCACAAAGGCCCATAAAAATAATCCCATTCGGATTGAAATCGAGAGCAGCAGCTGATGATGGAAGAACATTATCATAAGATGTATAATTTACAAATTTATCATCATTTATTTTTACTGGTTTTGCCTTTATTGCATTATAAACATGATAAATATCTAACAAATCGTTTATTTGCAAGGTCGGAACGTTAGATGATGTAGCGAGAATATCATCCTGTTCTGTTATAAGTCCCAGACCATTAATGCGTATTCGTTATTTAAATCTGGATAAGGGCCATTCAGACGCCACAAGTTTTTTCCATTCCAGACAACTAAGCCAGAGCCTGCATTATAAGACATGAATACCTATTCGTGCATTCAGCAAAGGACAAGTATAATTATTATATTCAATTTTATAGAATATCAAGCCTAGCTTATTCGGAATATTCATAAATCAAAAGATACTTCCTCGCCATTTTGATTTGTATAATATTGAATAATTGAATCCTGATTAGAAGCAACTTACGATTGTATTTTCACACGAATTTCCGTCTGATTGAACGAGCAAATAAGTTAATATTCCTTTGCCATTTCGATCTTCAAAGAATTCATCGGAAATGGCTATTCTGAATTGCAATTTGTCAGATGACAAGTCAAACATCATTAATTGAGCAGAAAAAACTCTTGCTGAGATGCCATACATTCCAGTATCCATCACCCATAATCTGTAACACTGATCTATCTGAAATAATTTTTTTTTTTTAAGATGTTAAAATAAAAATGAAAGTACATTTTTATTCTCTAGGCGCATTTTTCTAACACTCGATGACAAAAAAAAAGAATTTAAGTTTAAATAATATATTACAAAAGAATCGTATAATAATTTAAAGAAGGCAATATACGATGAATTAAGCTGGACTTTGTTGCGAATAGAAGAAAAAGAAAACTAAATAATAAATTAATTTCAGTTTAAGCTGAGTTAAAAAAAATAGATAAATAAAAGAAAAGAGGCGCTGTTAATTACAAAATATGGCGAAACATAGGTTTTTATATTTTTGCATTAGCGTTCTTTCAAAAATAGAATAAGGGTGGCCTGCTCCAATCAGGATACTAGTCCGGGAGCGGGCAATGCTGCCGTATGCAATAATATGTCCAAGGATAAAAAGGTATGATTCTTATGTATTTTGAGCCGCTGAATCCGAATATACCC
>NC_046663.1:85921153-85947681 GCF_010883055.1 Belonocnema kinseyi
GCATACTTTGAATAAAATATTTGTTATCATTCTCTTGAAATAAATGTGTTTTTTTCTTGAAAAAATACCGGTTTCATATGTATACACCTGGTACATAATTACCATGTTGGCTTTTGTATTCGCAATACAGGAAATTTACGTAAAGTTTGCATAACATTCGGTTCATAATATAAAAATTCGTATAAAATCATGAAAAATCGATTTTTATGTACAACGAATATAGGATTGTATACGTTTTTACAAATAATTTTAAACTAAATATTTTTCAAATGTAAATAATTGAAGAATGAAAACGTTTAAGCTGACCAATAGAAGAATTAGGTGTTTAAGATTAAATAAATCCTTTTAGGTTTCTGAATCTTAATTTTTGTAACATCAAGTATTTTGGAATTAAAGCACTCGTTGGGAATTGAAACGTCTTTTATAAATTAAATGTTGAAAATTGAACAATTGGTAAAAATTGAAAATAATTACAAATTTAAAGCCTTATCAATGGAAAAAGTTAAAATCTTTGGACTTGAGAATGAATTAATGAAAAATAATAAAAGTTTAAGAAAAGTATATTTGCAATATATACAAGGAAAATATGAGATTTGAAATTTGTGCTTGTTCAGCATGTTATTAAATATTAATTATTTAATTTTACTTTATCCAGGATATTGTTGATAAGGACAAGGAAGCATTAGAATGGGTCGAAAAAGCAAGAGTACTTCAAACTTCAAGAACTGGAAACGATGAAGAGGAACTTTGGATCGCGACAAATAACCTGGCCAAATTTTGAAGTAATAAAATAAAATGGTTCAAAATCAATTATAGGATTATGAAGAAAACGACAAATAGCCTCCTCACGAACTCTAAGTGCATGGCTTAAAAATCGACATAAACTGATGTGTAAAATTTAGAATCGATTAGATTTAATACGTGATACATAAATCAATTACAATTAAGTATTTTGAGCACAAAGCTTAACTTATAAACAAAGCGGGTCCTGCGATTTTTACTTTATAATGCGGAATACCATTTTTGTACAAAATTTGGGGGCAAATTTATTTTTATAATTGAATATACGTAATTTTTAAAAGATAAATACTCGTATATCCAAATTCGAAGCGGGGAATGCTAAACCGTGCTAAGTCTAATCGAGTTAATTTTACATGAGAAGCAAAAAAACCTTTCAGTGGTAACAATTTACAACCAATTGAGTAGATCAGTTGAATTGACAATATTTGAGAAAAATAGACGGCGCTTCATATTTAGGTAACTATTTTAATGGAAATGGCGATGGGTTTAGCACCTTGTTTATCGTTTCTTAATATTATAAAGAAAGAAAGTACATAAAGCGTTCAGAAAATTATATAAAATGCATGTTTCCATTTATTTAATAAATAAGTAACGGTAAATAACAGAAATAAGAAACATTTGCAGAAATAGTGTACCATTTTTGTAAAATAATTGAATATTTAATGCACTTCTCAGGCGTTTGCTCTGCCAATGTGCCCAGGAACCAAATTCGTTAGTATTTACTCATGAAAAGCAGACACTATTAAAAATATCAACTGTTAAAATCCTTTGGATTAATTTCACTAGATTTACTTTTTATAAATTAAGTCAATGAATTAACGAAATTCGAGAAAAGGCAAGTTATCAATTTTTTACGAACATAAACCTATGGGACAGTACTAATTTCAGCTTTATATATATTAAATAGTGAACACAACATCTTATTTGTCAAGAATAATTGTTTTTTATGCTCATTGCGTAATGCGCAAATATAATTTCAATGTCTTACATGTATAATAATCAATAAAAAAACAATACTTCATTAGATTCAAAATTGAAAACATTATAAATAATCACTTATGGTTCATATTTGTGCGCCTTCTGATACTTCTGACCTCTATATTAGACACTTAAGCCATGTTATTTGATGTTAATTCCATTAAAAACCATAAGGGGTATGAGAATGACTTCTGGATAAGGATCATAATTTAAATTTTACAGAATGAATGATTCCTGTAAACAAAATTTCAAAGGATTTGAAAGATGGCCAGAAGATATAAATCAATCCTTCTAATAAATTAATAAAATGCCGAGGTATTAAGAAAATGTTAGGGTATTTCAAAGATTCCAAAGGATGGCGAAAGGCTTCAGAGATTTAAGATTATTTCAAAAGTTTTCATGAGTTTGAAGAAATTAGCAAGTACAATTCCGAGCGAATATCAATTTTTCAAGAGCTTTTATAAGATTTTGAGGCACTTAAGGATTTTGATCAGATTTTAAGAGATTTTGAGAGATTTAGAAATATGTCAAAAAAGTCTCTTTGAAATTTTTTAAAAAAATACCGAAGTATTTTTACGAATTTTAAAAGGCGTCAGGGAATTTAACTGGATTTTAAATAATTGAAAGGATATGAAGGGATTGCATAAGCCTTCAAAATATTTCATGACATTCCATGAGATTTTTTAAAGATTTCAAAGATTCTTGTGGGATTTTAACGTCTTTTAAGAAATTCTAAAGTATGCTAAATTATATCCACGAATTTGAGAGGATTTCGTAAAATTTTCAAAGATACAATGTAATTTATGACGATTTCAAAATTTTACCAAGGACTTTTAAGATTTCAATACATTTAAAAAAGATTTGAAACATTTCAAGGGAAATTTCTTTTTTGATTGAAAGAACTAATTTTTGTTTAATTTTTAGACTACAAACATTTTCATCTTTTAAAGATTACATTTTTTAATTTCAATGAATAACAAAAGTTTTTCTAAACACGAAAAAACCGGGAACTGACCAGGAATTTTTTTGTTTCATTTAAGCGGTTGGTTACTCTGCATAAAGAACATGAATAGATCAAATATTTATTGAATTACATTTATTTGTATGCAATCTTTTACATCAAAAATGTTTAAGAAGTCTTAAATTAGGAATTTGAATAATGCGCATGCTTGTAGCAATAATTACGAATTATTATTTTTTATTATTACACCATGAAGCCATTTCCCTTTCGGGGTAGGCGTGACTCACTCGGCAGGGGAAAGGAGTAGTGTGTGGAAGCGATAGAGAATTTTCAGATTGATCCAGAATTCTCGTGCTATTTTAGTAAATAACACGTTCGTTCCGCAACACTGCTCCGACCCAGGTTGCTGATCAATCTCTCTAGCAATCACCCCAAGCGAAGAACCTCACTAAGTCGTTGTGTAAGGTTCCCCACTTGGGTCCATTAATAGCCAAGGTCTTTGTTTCAGGCGTCATTCACTGTACTGACACTTTTTTATTAACTATTTGCCGCCATACTTTCCTGTCCTGGCATACTTCTCTAGCTTCTTTTATGTCCATGCATTTTTTCATGCAGGCTCTCGTGTTTCTGTGACTTCTTATGTCTCTTCTAAGTAAGGTCTCATTCACACATTCTAACCATTCTTTCCGCGGTCTACCTCTGGGCACGCTGCCATTTACTTTACTTTGATACACTTGTTTCGTTAGTCGTTCATTTGGCATTCTCTCAACATGTCCGAACCATCTTAACCGATTTCTTTCCCATGTGTCTACTAGCGTCCCTTCTGCACCACATTCTTTTAGAATTATCTCGTTACTTACTTTGTCCATTAGGGGTTTCCCGCTTATTATGCGCATGAATCTCATGTCAATTGCATTAATTTTACTCTTATCTTTTTCTTGATAAGTCCATGTCTCGCTACCGTATAGTTAAGTAAATTGAATGGGTATGTTCTTACTAATAGTCAGATACTGAATTGTAGCTGCAGAAAGTATTAGAATTCAACTGAAAATCAATTATAGTTTAGTAACTCAAATTTTGAGAGTATACTGTCCTGATGTCGGGAAAAATAAACAGAATCCTCTGTTAAATGTCACTTTTTAATTCATTTTTCTTTTATAAAACGTGAAAATTGTCGAATATAATAGCTAGAATTAACAGGGACATTATATTTTCATCCGATTGTTTAATGATTTTCTTATATCAGTGGTTTAAAAGTAAGAAAATGAAGAAATTTAGCATTTTAGACCCCCATGCTGGAAGCTTTTCTTTTAGTCAGATTTTGCTCGCAGATGGCTCAAATTGAAGCTGTTGACACGTCGAAATGCCTCAAGCAATAAAATTTGTTATGTTATATTTTTCTTTTTTCATATCAGTGGTTAAAAGTAAGAAAATAAATTTTTTAATGAGAAAAATTGTTTTTCTAGAACCCTGTACTGGCAGCTTTTCATTTAAAATTTAGAATATTTAAATGAGATAAAAATCAAACTTAAAACCCTTCTTTAACGTCCAATATTCAAGTTGATGTCAAGAATTCCTGAAAATAAAATCAAGATTACAACTACCAAATTTGGACAACCACCACAAAATATTTCCATTGCAATCTGAAAAAAGGGAACATTTTCCTCTTCTTCTCCCTCCCCCCCCCCCAAAAAAAGAGAAAATCATTGGTCATTCTTTTGCACAACAATAAAAAGGAGAAAAGAAAAATGAGAAGATAACCAACCAAATCCCTTGCCTTCTCTTTTTTATTTCTTTCGTCCTTTTTATTCTCACGATTATCAAATTACAATAAAAAACATGTGTAAAGAATAATTACCAACGTTTCGGCACTCATATAGCATCTTTATCAGGGCAGAAAATGTATATAATAAAATAAAATCATATTTAAATAAAAAAATTAAATAAAAAAATAAACAATTAAATAGAATTAAATTAAATTAAATAACATTAAATTAAATATCTATAATTATAAAAGACGAATGATTTTCTTTTCTTTTTTAGGGGGAAAGGAGAAGAAAAAAATGTTCCAGTTTTTCAGATTGCAATGGGAACATTTTGTGGTGGTTGTTCAAATTTGGTCGTCAGATTCTTGATTTTATTTTCAGGAATTCTTTACATCAGCTTTTCGTTTAGTCATATTTTCCTCGAGCGGAGCTTAAATTGCAAGTCTTCTCATATGGAGCTTGGATTTCAAATAAAATTTGCAATTTTATGTTCTTTTTTTTATGTTAGTGCTTAAAAATAATCAAAATTAGAAAATTTGTTTATTGATAAACCTATTCTGAAAGCTTTGATTTTAGTCCGGGTTTTATAAAAAATATTTTAAATATAAGTTCTTAGGATGTACAATGCAGGGAAAAATAGAGAGAATGCTCAATTCAATGTCAATTTTTAATTGATTATTCTCTAAAATGTTAACAGTTAAGACATTTACAGTTGTCTTCATGGACTCTAAAACTCTTCTGTAGGGGATATGGGGATGGTTTAGAACTTACTTGAACTTTCATGTGATCCTGATGTGATAAATAGAAAGACAGCTTTTTGATGTTTGTTTTTACTTTGTTGTTTTGCTACAATAAGAAAATTGAGTGGTTAGGTGCAATAACAGCTTGCTTGTATTTTCACTACGACATATCCAAATGACAAGGCTCCATCTCAAAGAGACCAGATGAAAAAGGTCTAACTCACGTGGCGAATTCTCGAAGCTTCTAAATCCCATATAAACTGTATTGGAAGCAGCGGCGCCCTCAACTTTGTAGCACCTTTGCATTTGTTTTCTCCAAAATGGAACCTTCTCCTTTGCACATCTTGAGAATTCACTTGGTTTTCATTTTTTTTGCATATAATTTCATGAAGAACATAAAAAAACCAAGTAACTTTTGAAAATGCATGCAGACTGTTATTGCACGCAATCGCTCAATTGTAAAATGTGAAGTTCCCTGTTATTGACATAGTGGCTCCTCTGTGAAAGATAAAATTATTATTTTCTTTTGATTCTCCCGCTTTCAGTAACCCCGTTTTCAGCCTTCCTAGAACTGCTGGCCCACGCAGTTTCTCAGGGGCGCATGCCGAGAGCCGTTGCGACAATTGTCTTGGGATACATTATGCCTGATCAAATCAATTTAAATATTTAGAACTATTAAAACCTTTGCCAACCTTGAAAATCATCACAGCCTGCATAAAAGAACTAATTAAACTAAATGGTTATTTTGTCATTAATAATTCTATTCTGTTAATTCCCATTCAATTGCGAAATTTAAAAATTGTTCTACCTTTCCAACTTCCAGTGATTGAAGTTTAGACTTAATTCCTCTGTTATTTATTTGGGATTACCGGATTTACTTTCTAAAAGCTTCTGTTCGGATTTTTATTTTAAGTATTGAGCTAAATGCACACTTTTTTGGACAAAATTATTTAAGTCCTAGCTGAGCTTAACCCGAGGAAACAATTATTTTTTCTTGCTTTAAAGGAAAACATTTTTTGTGATGTTCACAATATTTAAAAAATTGTTAAATACGAGGCGTTAAGCGCCAAAATTTAATCAGTTGCCACCGGGGTTAGATAATACAGGTGAACCTATGAGTGGTGCCTTCTTCGGGGCCGTAGAAGAGTACAATTTCGAAAAACCATAAACTTCCACTCCATGCCACTACTCGAGCGGGTGGAGCCTCGAGGATTTCATATCCTCGAGAAGTGACGTGGAGTGGGGATCGCGCTCGCACGAGACTTAGGAGAAGTGGTACTACTCGTAGCGGCACTACTCGTAGGTTAACCTGTATAAATATATAAATAGGTATAGAATTGAATACAATCGAATGGGGCTTTTCAGAGATGCGAGTGAATGCATTACCTATTGTACAAAAATAATCAGGTTAAAAAAGACCAATTGAAAACCAAAAGTGCAGCCATTTATTCTATCAGTTAGTACTAATTTTTGCACTTTTTAGCAATATTACGTAAACAGTAAATCAATAAAAATACTTTGAGTAGTAGCGGTTTCTCCAATAACAGTTCGTCATGCCTTAAACGAAATAATTTTTTGAGATCGATTGTAATAAGTAGTAGAGCTATGCTGATTCTGGATCTCTTTTCTGCAGTTTTTTTTCTCCCCTGGTCAAAAACGCTCTGGCGCTGACTTAACTACATTAGGTAATTACCATCAGTTGTTAAAAAAGTGTGCTTTGTAATTCAGGTTCCTGCTACGAAAGCATTACACAATCTGTCTATCAAACATAGAGGTCGATAATTTTTAGGTTATGTTACATGCTAAGTAGGTAAAACTGTGAGGTTGGCAATGGAGATTCTCGCAAAGTTAGCATTAGGAGGTTCTGTTTCAAGAATCGGTCGGTAATGCAGATTTATCATTGGTCAGTGGAATAATTTTACCATCGGTTGGTAATATAGATCAATTACCATTCTTCGGTAAAACAGCGGGTACTCGTCTGTCTTATCCCCAGCTACAGATGAAAAATTAATCGCTATATTGTAGGGTCTTAGCACCCTGAGCGAACTTTATATCGAGCGAGAGACTTGCGAGTTTCCTTTCTAATTTTAGAATGATAATGGCGGAGAAAGCTAAGCAGAGTAGAAAGTTTCCTCTGTAGGTAGCCGGTTGGTGGCCATAGAGAAAAGAAGTATACCGGTACAAGCAATGTACTTATTCTAAATAAAGTTATTAATTTTGTAGCTGAGTTCTTTCATTGCCACGGCCACATACAAGCGAAGTAGGCTGTTAATTAAGTGTATATATATATATACACTAAACTCTCGCTCTCAGTCAACCCATTCTCAGCCTTCCTAGAACTACTGGCTCACGCAGTTTCAAAGGGGAGTAGGGCGAGAGCGGTTGCAAAATTATATATAGATATATATAATGGATATATAATGGATATATGGAATCAGTCCAAGGCCATTTGAAGGCAATCCCCGAAACTTGACTGAAAGCGGGAGTTTAGTGTATATTTATAGTAATTTTACCTGAAAAAACATACAATATTTTAAGCTTACCTGATCAATCTAGTCAAAATAACTGATGACTTGACTCAGTACTTACATCCAACAATAATATCAATTCATCAACGCTCGGTAATGTATGTATCGGCTGTGAATTAATGGTACGTTCACGAAAATCATCAGCTGGTAATGCAGATTTTTCATCATGATAAGTGTCACGCGTAGTGCGGGCTGAGGATTGCCCCAACGTCACGTGTAGCGCCTACTGGAATTCCTCCAACGTCGACATGTATGAACCTTCAAGAGTCACGTGTAGGGTGCGCTAGGATTCCCATACGTCGACAGGTATTTTATATGTAAGGTCACGCTGGGAGTCTCACAACGTCCGCAGTTATTCCCCTGGAGTAGTGAACTGTGAAGAGTGTGTGGCGGCGTCCTATATAAAGTTGGGTAGAAATGCAGCCCGGCCATTCATTTTCGACCTCACTAACCCCTTTCCCCTCTTCTTTTTTACTTTTCCCAGATAACAATATGCAATCATATCGCCCACAAAATGCGCGCATCTCATGAGGATTTATCGTCAGTAAGTGACTGCATTATGCGATGCATATGATTATCGTGGGGTTTAAGGGTTATGCTTGAAAGTGAATAATTAAACTATAGTAAATAATTTAAAACTAATTATAAGTATTAAGAAACATTATTTTATTTATTTTATCAATTTGACAATATTTCACTATACTAAACTAAATCAGTTAAGATTAAAATTACCTTTGTCGTGCACATGTGCTATTTTCTTAACCTTAAAACTTATGGTGACCGCAAATATGTCTAAAAAGTTCACTCTACATAAAAAAGAACAATATTTATAAAACGTATGTGGTGTATTTTACGAGTAAACTTGATTTTTTTAAATTAATGAGGTAAATAATAGGTATAAACTATAATTGTTCACTTACATGCACTTTCCTGACATACTGAAAATGAAAATCAATCACTATTCACAAACAATCGATATTGACCGAATCAATATTTCAAACACGGAATACCTGGCGGGAATTAAAAATGTGCAATTTCAATTTTGTATCTTTAATTCAATATAAATATTATATACTGTTATATTAAATATTATATTTTAAAAGTTATAAATGGCATTTAAAATTAAATATGTTAAATAAATTAGAGTTTAATTGTTTAATTTTGAAACAAAAAATATTCCTTTTCTATTTTTTAATCAAGTACTGCTAACATTTAGTTTGACGAGGAAAAGGCGGTCCAAAATAATTGAAAATTAAACAAAACTATTAAAAAATCATAAAAAATTGTTTTTTTCAAGATTATTATAATAAACTTGAAAAGTCAATAAATTTGTCTCACAAATTTTTTTAAAGCAAAAAATGTTCCAATATGAAAAGGTACTATGCAAACTTATAAAACACACAAGCTTATTTACTTTTAAGGCATTATACGAATGATGAGTCCTGCAAAAAAGTTAGTCCTACGTTAATGTGAGAATTTGTTTAACCCATGTTCTGATACCCTACATTACATATTTTAAATATACATTATAACATGTTTGTAGTTAAAAGTGTGAAAAAAATATGCAGTTGCGTTCAGAAATCCTATATTAATTACATTTTCCTTTCGGCTCGGAGGCGAAGTTTTTGGCTGGGCTTGTCGTGACGCAGGGAAGCAGTAAGTATATGGATAAGTACACACGCAGTTTACAACGAATGCGCCCAAAGATATGACAACGTTGCAAACTGTGCTCGAAAAAAGCATGTGATCGACCCATGTGATAGACCGTGCATGATGTCTAATATTTGCGCTGTTGCCGCATCTTCACCGCTCAATTCTTCTAGCCCTCGACCAGTTCGAAATTTTAATTTTTTCTATGACTATCCTTCTAAAAATAGGCGGTAAAAAATTCCAAGGTTTTCACAGAACCTCTGAATTATGTCCTTCTATCGCGTCTCAGTTTTTCAAAAAAATGGTCAGAATCGTTTGGGCGTCATGCTAAAATATGTTACACTTTCAATAGCTTGGGATAGGTTTTACATGAATAAGATGCAATTTTTGATATTACTGATCTCAACTTCGAAATGGTCAGCCCTTCTTTAATTGCACTAAACGTTAGATGGCACCCTTTTAAATCTATAGTCCCAATTAAAAAAAAAAATTTCAGAATATAATTTTATCCGTATAATACCTTAAAGATTGTTAATGGCTGAAATCATTAGAAAGCACACAAGACTGATCCAGTTTTTAAATAATTTTCTCTAACCCTCATGCATTCTAGAAAAATTGTTTACTCACCAAACTAAATATTAATACTTGTTTAATGAAATGAGAAAAGGACAATTTTCATATACATATTTTTTCAATTATAAACTAAATATTGATTGAATGGGTTTGGCTTTAGGGTCCAAAAGAATTGACTTTAACTTTTTAATCATTGAAAAAAAACGTTACGGCATACAATGGTGGCCCTCTGCAGTGGATAAATATATTAAGTTATTTTTGAAAAAATCATTTTCAAAATTACCTAAAATCTAACATATATAACAATTTTTTGTCAGAGAAAACTATTTAGAATATCAAAAAATAATAAAAGCAGGCAACTTTAAAATTGGTAACTTTTTGTAATATTTCGTGAAAAACATTCAAGAATAAGCATAAAGGTGTCATCGAAAGTAATTGCTCATTGCATAAATTATTATGAAAAGTTTTCATTCTTCTCATAGATAATTTAAAAATAGAGTTAATTGAAGCACGAAATGGAAGTACAAGTACTATCAAAACACATTGTTTTCATCAAATGAAGCGCATTCCGTAAAGATCATGATGCGTGCATCGTACCCGAATTTAGTGAGCACGTTGGGTGCGGCTAATATGCGCCCACACCTATTAAAGCAGAGTGCTTTCACCAAATGAATGATTAATTTAAAAATAAATGAAACACATTCCGTAAAGATCATGGTGCACGCATCGTACTGGCATTTGGTGCACACATTGCGTCCGGTTAATATGCGCCCGCGCCTATTATTATCTGGATTCTTACCTAAAATAAATGATCAGATTTTGTGTTTTTCCCGCTTGTTGGCTTTTTTCTGACCCACATAAAACGTTAATTTAACTTTATGCCATGCTAAATTTTTCTCAGATTGTGTATCTGTGCCTCTTTCGGCAAGAAGGGGCGATGGTTGGGGCCTCCTTATAGGGTAAAAGAGGGCAGCGCCAACCAGTTAACAGTTAATGAGATCTTGAATTGATCCATTTTTTCTCATTTCGAGTTCTACATTATTTTATATCATATTTCTAGAAGTATTAATCACATGGAAAAAACAATTATTTGCTAATTTAATTATTTCTAACAAGCTGTATTTCATCGGCTTTGTCCCTCACCTAAGGGCAAAGCCGACTGCAGCTTTTTATGAAAATCCAAACATTTAAAGATAAAAAAATGTGATGGTTTGCTTCTGTGGTATTTTATGTACTGGAAAAATTACCTTTAAAGGCATCCAACAAGAAGAATAAGTTAATTTGAATAAAGATGGAGATAGCTGTAATATAACCTCTTGTACGTTGACTTTCCACTAGAAACGGACTTTACGCAATGTTTCTACCGTACCAATAAAAGAAACCTGCATACCGTCCGGATTGATTATAATAATATTTAATAGTTTCTTCCATGTAGCCCAAATGAAGTTGCTGTTCTCCATGCCGATTATTTATCGACGAAACTTGTGACACGTGTATCACCTAAGCACTTGTAAATATTATTTTTTTCGGGCATGCGCCCCTTGCCAGGCCTCACTTATTTATGAGATTTGATAAATTTTGAACTTGAATTACGTCTAATTAATATAATTGGATTGTGTGATATGGTTTTTTCTGTCAAGATATCAAGTTTTTATACTGTAAGTATTGTCATTGTTGAAAATATTATATTTCTGTCAGCGAAACTTCCAGTTTTTCGTGGTAAAAACTGTTTTCTGTATCATTTTTCTCTTGCAACGTCAATTTTCAAGATTTTAGTAAGTAACACTATATCTCTGATAAAATAGATTTATTTGATGCAAAGTAGAACGAAAATTGTTAAATAATAGCCATGCTATAAGGAAAACCACCTTTGCCCCACTGCTTGGCGCTGCCCTTGCTTACCCTACCTACCCATTTCTCAGACTGGTTGTTCCGGCGTGTGCGCGCACCCCGTAGATAAAGGCATGTGTACCTGTCAGTAACCGATTCGGCACCTAGGCTGGATCACCGATGAAGCACAAAATGGAAATGGAAGAAACTGAGACATCACAGAAAAACCAATTAGAAAAAAGCCCTCGAGATGATAAAGCTGGAACGAAAGGAAGAAATCAGAAGGAAGTGAGGACACCATGAAAATATGAGACACTACGCTTTCATTCTACCCAATCGAGATCGAGATGCATGAGCTGATTATAAAGCATCTTCTAGACAACGGAGTGCCATTCTTCACATACACAACTCAGAGAAAATACGAAAACTAGTATTAAAGAGATTACCCAGGATGGACACTGAAGAAATTAATGACGAACTGAAGGAACTGGGCTATGAGTCAAAACAAATGTTCACGATTACGATCAATAACACAAAAAACCAGGACTATCAACCTTATCTTCTAGTATATGACTCAAATATGAAAGGTGAGAAATAAAGATAACTAAAAATGTTGGTGTACTCCACTGCAAAAAGATCACATGGGAAGAGTACAGAAAAACGAGGCAAATGACCCAGTTCTGCAACTGCCAACAATTTGGACACTGGACAATGGACTGATACAAGAAAACGAAGTGCTTGAAATGCGGAGAGGGGAGTCTTAGCAAAATGTGCAAAAAAACCGAGGGACGAGAGTGCAACCTGCGCCAACTACAAAGGCTGCCACAAAGCCAACTTCTCTGGCTGCCTAAAATACCTGCAAAGAATTAACAAAATTCTGATGTTAAAAGAAGCAGCTCCAGAAAAACCCCTGAGGAAGATTGGGAAATACCGAGAACCGCAGCACGCCAACCCGGAAATGGAGAAAACAACACGAATATCTAACGATCATGCTTGATATTCAAATGCAATAAAAAATTTTCTTAAAAGAAGAAAAAAAAGCTAGTCATTTCGTCGCATCCCTCGGTGAAAGCTACTTCCAGTGATCCCGGAGACGAGAGACAAGGTGCAGAGCGAAAGAACCAACAGGTAAGCGTTTAATTCATATTGACATGGGTTTTTTCTTCTATTGCATAATAATTTTGCATAACTTTCTGCTTGTAGTGCATGGCCTTTTGCTATTAGTGCCTGACTTTTTGAACGCAGTGCATGCAATATATGCATTGCAATATAATTGCAATTGAAACATTCTTTTATTTGCCTTGATGAGTAACTGTACGAGCAAGATGTAGACTGACTGATGACTCACGTCCTCCAACGATAGATCAATTAGCGCGATAGTATTTTAAGAAGTGTAAATAATATACTGCGTGAAATATTTATATAGACGGCTCAGCGATGTAAGTCTGTAAATGTCATCGAAAAAATTATATGTATGAGTGTTCACCTTAATGTGTTACTGATACATGGTGAAGCTGTAAAAATCAGACGGAAGAGCGTTACGTGGAGGGGGGAGTAAGAGCAGCCCCCCCCCCCCCCAAGCCATAATGCATTTACGTAGGACAACGTTTCTTAGCGACTTGAATATAAAGTACCAGTACATGTCCAGCGGGGGTACTATGGTTAATCTCAACACAAGTAAATGTGTCGTAAATGGTAAGACACACACAAATGTAATATAAATTAAAAGGCGCTCTTTCTATGTGAGGAGAAATAACATACTACACGTACTAAATAAATAGGCTGCCTAGAGTAGTCCAGATAATTATTTATTACGATTTTTGGCAGGTGTCATTCTATATCGCAAAAATGCACTTAATTTCAAAGGGTTGGGAAGTTACGGCGTGTCAAGGTTTGCAAGATCCACAATTTCTTGAATATCTTTTTCCAAAATACGCTATTTTCGCGTTTGTATTGACGTCAGCTGGCGGACGTTTACTGGTACTTCAAACCCAAACTTTGTCCCACCAAAATGCATTGAGGAGTGGAGAGCCTGAGCGAGAGTACTGTCAGGGCTGGTAGTGTATTGCACGAGGAGGAAATTTGTCACACGCCACGGCGGCAAAGGTGGGTAGTGACATGTCACTCGAGGTTTTCTACATATAATACATAAATGACGTAATATACGTAGAAAAATGTAGAAAACTATGTATAATACATATCAAAGATGGCGAACGTTACTCACTTGGGCTGGACTGCATTTGACATAATTAACATAGCCTCTTATAAAGCTGTTCAATAGATTTATTTTAATGTTCAGAGAAAAATGTTAAGAACAAGTGTAAAAAACATTTCAGGAGGGGAAACCGTGAGAAAAAACATTCATTTCAAGCACGAACGATTACTTGCAGTAGTGTTCTACATGCTCGAAAACGTTGCGGATGATGAAGGACAATAAACACGTATATTATTATTTTTTAAATAATTTGTTTACGAATATGATAAATAATGACGAATACTAAATTAATCGCTCAATATTAGTTATTTCTATAAGGCAATTGGGTATTTTTAGGGTAAGGAATTCGAAAATCCCGCCTATATAGTCACGCGATCAAATGTAAAATACATTTGTACAAAACTAAGGTCGTAATATACGTAGTAACATGTCAAAAACTATGTAATATACGTGATGTATTATACGTACCTATCCCTGCACGGCGGGCAACTGCGCGTGGTTCAGTGTCGAGTGTTGCGTCAGGGTAGGTCAACTCCCACAGGAAAAAACGGACCTGTCACGAACTTGGGCGCGCGGGCCTAGAGGCTGTGAGGGGTACAGAAATATTTTCACTGGCCGACACAGATGGTGTTTGGTCAGATTTGAATTCGGCTTTCAGGGTGCACAGGAAGCAGTGGCTACATACATAGCCCCCATACTACTCAGTAGTATTGCAATGAGTTAAAAGAACAGGAAACAAAGCTTTGCAAATAGATTTATTGCTTTCACGATGATTCATCATAATAAAAAGGAGGTGTTTCTAGTATCAGACAGGTGCAAAAATACGAATCTTGCCGAAGTTTTGTGACCATTGCAGTTCACTTCTTCAGGGCTTAGCTGCACTTATTTCTCAGACTCACTGCTACAGGTTAGCCCTGAAGAGTTAAACTGCAATGTTCACGAAACGTCGGCAATATTCGTAGTTTTGCACACGATTGAAATCGGAAACATCTCCTTTTTATTATAAAGCTTTACTAAGCCACCCAATTATATTTCAGCCAGCCGGATTTATTAAAATAATAAAATATCATATCTGATACTGGCGCATGCAAGAGCAGCATATGCATATACGCGTGCACTAACGCATGGATGCTGCTTAGTTCCTCTGCCCGACAGAGATGGTGCTGAAACACTGGTCCATTTTTTTCCACGTAGTTGACCGACCCTGGTGTTGCATCGAGAAGAGAAAAAAGGGGGAAAAAAGAAAGGGAGAAGGGGAGGGAGAGAGCGTCTAGTGCAAGTGGGAGGAGGATCTCCTGAAGAGGAAGAGAGTCAGCCAAGAGAGTCCGGAGAAAAGCCCGGTAGAGAGTTCGTTTAAAAAAAAAAGAGTAAGAACGCGTAGGTCACCCCCCCCCCCCATGTAGGGGCAGCGTTAAGAAAGGAGGTGGTGTTGGTGTGGAAGAAAAAAGAAGTTAAAATGAAACAGATAAAAGAAGAGATTAGGGCGTGGAAGGAAAGGGTGGTGAAAAGACTTGAGAAGTTCGACGGCAGCTTGAAAATAGAAGTAGGTGACAGAAAGGAGGGCAAGAAGAAAATTACTTTGTAAAGGGTAGAGAATATGATAAAAGAGAAAGTAAGAGAGCGTAGGAATGAAAAGGAGGGGACAAAAGGGAAGGTAGACAGGAGAAATAATATTGTGATAAGAGGATATAAACTAAAGAGTGGGGAAAAAAGGTATGGTGTGGAAGCGCTGTATCAGAGCATAGGGTCGATTAAAGTCAAGCTAGGGAAAGTTAGGATGGAAGGGAGAAAGAAGAATGAAGTATTGAATGAGTAATTGGAGAGCTGGGTCGAAAGAAGAAGGTTTTCATCGATCAAGATTTGATGAGGAAGAAAAGCGATGTGCAAAGAATGCTGAACAATAGGACTCGGAGGGAGAGAAGTGAGGAAAGGGCGGTGAAGGAACCCTTAGAAATAATTATGATTCTCCCAACACGATACGTTGTGTTGAGATTTTTCGTATTGCCGTAACACGAAGATCGTGATAGCACAACACGATGCGAGTTTTAGGAGAATACTTCTTTAAGTGATATGGAAAACCGGTGGAGTCGTGTTGTAGCAACACGATCATCGTTTTGAGACGTTGAATGCGAATTAAGAAAGTGAAAATTTGAGAGCCACTGCGTTCTCTGAAGAGATGAGACATAGTCCCCTGTTGTTCTTCTCTGTCTCGGAAATTGCGAGTTACTCGCATTTCCACCTTTTTCTATCTGCCTTTTTTTAATAAAAGAGGACGACGGAAGTATTTGGTATTTCATAGTTCTATATACTGTTTTATAAAGCTTTTTCATTTTCATAAATACCTGAAAGAATTAATTATAGATAAAATAATAGTTTGAAAAAATAGGTTTATATATATTTTACTTTGAATCTTATAATAACTATTCAGCTTTGTGTTTCAAATAGCGTTTGAATATTTTACGCTAGATTTCCTCCATATTTCTAATGTGTATGTCGTATACCTATCGTATACGTATCTTTAATTTGAAAAAATATTTTGTTGCAAATTTCGTTTTTTGTGTGTGTGTGTTGAACATTTATTTTTCCAACATTTTAACTATTCTAGTTTTGGTTAAAAATCGATATATATTCTTAGATGAAAATTCATGTATTTTGTTGAAAATAAGTGTTTTTTGGTAGAAACTTACCCAGTAGGCACAAAATTTGGCGACGCCTTTACATTTTTACGACATCTTTACGACATCATATGTCTATGTCGTTTCGGTGTCTTTCCGATATCGTAAACACATCGTCAGATCATACGACTTATTTAAGATATCGTAAAGACAACTTAACTACATGAGCATAGGATGTCGTGAAGTTGTCGTAACTATGTCGTTACGATGTCGTAACGATGTCGTAAAGACGTCGCCAAATTTTGTGCCTACTGGGTAAGCTTTTGGGTTGCAAATTCAACTAAATATTTGGTTCAAAATTCTTATTTTGCTCTAAAGATTTATTTAATAGAAGGCCAAGTAGCAGGTGATATTGAAATCAAGTTTAAACTGGATTTAAAGCGACAAACGAGCACTCTTATGTAAACACTCAGGACCTCTGGCTTTCATTTTGGGCCGTCAAGGGACGCTCAGATAGGACGACAGAACCAGTAAAGCGTGAACAACCGTGAAGCCGGCCAACCAGTGAAGGAGCCACATTACGGGAGATGAGTGTAAAAACTATTTTTATGAAACACGAAATACTTCCGTCGTCCTCTTTTATTAAAAAAAGAGGGCAGATAGAAAAATGTGGAAATCCGAGTAACTTTCAATTTTCGAGACAGAGGAGAACACAGGGATATATCTCGTCTCTTCAGAGAACGCAATGGCTCTCAAGTTTTCATTTTCTTAATTCGCATTCAACGTCTCAAAATCATGATCGTGTTTTCACAGCACGATCCCATCGTTTTTCCGTAACACTTAAAAAAGTGTTCTCCCCAAACACGACTCATCGTGTTGAGAGAAGCAGATTTTTTCTCCGTCTAGGGTATTGGGAAATAAAAGTAGATGAGAAACTGTGGGTATGGGAAGAGAAGATGGAGGTGTTGAAGGAAATGCTAGGGAATTTGTTTCGTAGGAAGTAGGGGTGGGGGTGAATCAGGATGGAGGAGTGGTAAAGGTGTTGTACTGGAACGTTGCAGGGGTAAAGAAGAAAAGTGAGGATTTCCGGAAATATATCCCAGAATTTGATGTGGTGGGAACATTAGGGACATGGGTAGAGAGATAGGAATAGGATAGAATCGAGCTATAGTTGCCAGGGGGTGCAAGTGGAGGCTCCAGGAGGCGGTCGGTGTCATGAAGAAAGGAAGGGCTAGTGAGGGAATTATAACGAAGGATAGGCATGGATTAGAAGAAGAAGATATGGAAGTTATGGAAGTTATGGTGGTACTGGGGGGGGGGTGCTTCAATGTGATAATTGGGAGGGAAGAAGTCTTTACAGGGAACGGGAGAGATTCTAAAGGAAAGCGAAGGATAAGATAATGAATAAGAAGGAGCAGATTCTAAGAGGCTTGATGGACGATAAAGACTTGGCGGTTGCGAATATTATTGGCGGATAGACAGCCGAAGGATGTCGAGGGGAAAGGAATATTGCCAGATACGGAAAGGGGCTTTAGAGCGTGTAGGAGCACTATCGACAACATTTACGTTTTGCAACACGTGATGGATAGAGAATTAGCTAAGAAAGGTGCGAAAGTGTACGTGTTTTTGTGGATCTAAAGGCGCGTTCCCTTAGATGGATAGAGGGAGGTTGTGGGAAGCGATGCAGGAGAGGGGAGTGCAGAGAAACCTGATCGAGAGGGTTAGGGATATATATGAAGAGACGAAAAATTAAGTGAGGGGAGGGGGGTAAATTTCGATGGGTTTCTGGATGGACAGGGGGTTGAGGCAAGGGTGTCCGCTTAGTCCAATACTTTTTGCAATTTAGTCGCAGATATGAAAAGTAAGCTAGCGGAAAGAAAGGTCGCATATGCAAATTACATAGTGCTGTTAGCAAAGAGAGAGGAGGCTTTAAGAAGATATGAAGAAGTTGAAAAGATACCTACATAAGAATAGACGAGAGCTGAATGCGGGAAAGTCCGCGGTTATGGTGTTCAGGAAAGGAGGTGGAAGGGATAAGGGAGGTGAGTGAAAGTTGAAGGGAAAAACGCTGTAGGAGGTGAAAGAGTTTGTATACTCGGTTTTCCTATTTCGGAGAAATGGGGGAGTGGATGGTCATATAAAAGAGAGAGTGAGAAGGGCACATGTACTGATGAGACAGGTGTGTGGGTTGAGAAAGAGGTTGTTCGTGAACGATTTTGGAAGGAAAATGAAATTGCTTGAGTCACTAGTGATGAGTGTCTCATTTTATGGCCTAATTAGATTTTCTGGAGGAAAACAGGAAGAACTGGTTTGGGGATTATAACGGGAAGTCGCGTGTGTAACTATAAGAAGAAATTTTTGGAAGAGGGGGGAAGTAAGCTGGTTAAGGAGTGTTGGTGGCAGAATGACAACAGAAAAGGGGGTGGGAAGATGGGTGTTGAAAGGAAAAGTTATTTTAGAACGAATGAATGGCAGATGGATGAAGTGAGAAGCATGTACGAGGAAGGTAGAAAGGTATATGAGATGGTTAAGATGAACGGCATGGAAATAAGAAGCTTATAGCGAGGAGATGCGGGTGCATGGAGAATTTTTGAACGTTTGGGGTTTTTAGAGAGAAGAGGTTGTGTGAATTGTACGGGAAGGGAGATACAAAAGTGGAGCACTGGTTAGAAGAGTGTGAGGAGGTGGAAAGGAGTGGGATAAGTATGAAGATATTGCTGCATGAAAGCGGGGACATAAGGACAGTAGCATAGGTTAATGGGAATGTTGGGCAATACGGAGAAAAAGAGAAGAAAATATGAAGAGGAATGGAAAAAGAAAAATTGTAAATAGAAGAAGAATTAGGTGTAAGAAATTGTAAATATTGTTAATAGTATATAAGCATTAGGCATTAGTCGCGGAGGCAGAGGTTGGCAATGCGAGGCAAAGCGAGAAAGTAGGGTGATTCGTGCGAGGCGAGGTGAAGCAAGAAACGCAAGGCTATACGAGCAAGCGGTCTTAAAGATAAGGTGTGGATGGATGTTAGTTCTTCGGAGGTAGTTGTAAAAAATTCTGTAAAGAAAATGGAAGTGTAAGCAAGAAAATTTGTTAAGGTCAGCAGGCCGAAAAATAAACGTTGATCTATCTAGTTCATAAGGGTAATAATGCGTTTCTCAATGATGCTTTCATTCTATTTGAATAGCGTAGAAAAGATGCTTCAAATAAGTTCAGTGCGATATAAGTGTATACCGAATCAGGTGGTAAATTTAAGAGAGTTTTCAACGACACTGTAAATGTAGAACTTAAAACATTTATGTCAAAGGCAAAAGAAATTTATCTGACGACTCTATTATATAATAGGTTCTACGATAATGTAAAGCAACCAATCATAAATAAACTTGAAGATTTCGAAGAAACTGATACCGAATGAAAATTACACACGATTTTGAAGCTAGAAATTAATATTAGCAAACACAAATCCTATGCGAACTTATTATTACATGCTTTTATCATGTTTCTTTATCATGCATGTTTCATGTTCGTACAAAACATGCTTGTTTTAATGTACAAAATAACAATATCAAGTGTTACGAATGGACACTGTTATCGGCGTTATATCCAGTTTCACTAAATGTTCGTCGTGTGTCAACTTACACGCAGTATAAGGATAAATTAGATTTTAGCGAAATAGAGTTTTCTGTAGCTAATAAAGATATACCGAAAATTAAAACATGAAACAGTATATCTGTAAATGTGTATGGTCTCAAGAGAAGAAGGTTTAATTATACTGTTGCGCCTCTGCATCGAACATCTATGAAGAGGGAACAAACCATTAACCTCCTTCAGCTTCAAGACTACTACATTGATGAGTGTCTTAATGAATATTACATTGATGACGACAACGATCAAGATTTCTATCACTTCCATTATGTATGGATAAAAGATCTGCCGAGACTCGTTAGTTAATAAATGTCAATACACCAAAACAGAAACCATATTTGCGATATATGTGTCCACTATTTCACGAGTGCTAAAAAATTGGTCAGCTACGAAGAAGATTGTAAGATCTTAAACCATCATAAATTAATCCACCTAAACCCAAAAAGAACTTCGTAGAATTAAAAATGTTCAATATTACCGAAGTTTTCCAAAACCATGAAATCTTCAATAAAGGATACTATTTGAAATGCAGCTATAGCGATTTATTGTCGAACTATTATTCCTGTCCTGAATGTGCAGACCCTGCAAAGTGATTCCCTGAAGAATTGGAGCAATTGACTGAAGGCGCTGAGTCAGTCTTCCTATGCGCAATTCCAATGGATGAACTTACACGTGAGCAAAAGTCTGGATGCAGGGAAGCGACTTGTGTATTATATATGTGAAAAGAAAATGGCATTGGCTGAGACATAACTTCAAGATGACAGCCATTTAACGGGTAAATATGGAGGGCCGATACATCAAGATTATAATGTAAATTATCAAGATCCACGTATTATACCTGTAGTTTTCCACAATTTATCAGACTATGACTTACACTTTACAATCCACAAAGTGTGTACAGAATTTGAAGAAAAAATTGACTTCCTCCCCTTGAACAAAGAAAGATATATTTCTTTCACGATATACATCAAGGGGATCGGGGTAAAATTTTACTTCATTGACTCGTTGAGATTTATGGCGTCATTATTAGAGAAACTTGCTTCGTTCTTAGAGAACTATAAAATTGTAATTCCGTGTTTAAATGCTGCGCATATCTCCGATGAAGACTATACGCATGCCCAACGCTTTTGGTCTGAATTGAACTGTAAAAATTATGGCAAGTATGCAGACTTGTACATAAAAACAGATGTGCTGTTAGTTGCTGATCCCTTTGAGAACATCCGAGAAAATTGTCTGAAAGCGTACGGTCTAGATCTATCACACTATTATACGTGGAAGTTGAAATAAGAATGATGAGCTCATTCATTTATTCTACTTTGACGCCCGCAATCTGTATGGTTGGCCAATGGCGCAATAACTTCCTTATAGTGGTTTAGAGTGGATTCCAATTATCAATGTTAACTTTAATGTTTCAGATGATTCACCGGTTGGCTACGTTTTGAAAGTAGACTTAGAATGCCCGAAAAAACTTTACGATGCCCATAATTATTTGCCTTTTTGCCCTGAACGCTCGAAACCACCAGGCTCAACGCCTGGTGCTTTAATTCAATTAATCTTCTTAGCTAAAATCCAGCATTTATTTCCATACTTCAATGAGAGAAAAATTCCTTAATGCCCTCGTGTAAATACGCAACTTCCACAGCTATACTGTCTTGGGTGAAGATCTCGTAGGCTTAGTACGCTAAACATCTCTTAGACTCTTATATAAGAATTTCATTGTGGCTATATGTTGCCAAAATACGGGAGTAACCTTAAAGTGCTATATACAGGCACTGGCAGCTTTATTTATCACGTTAAATGTCCAAATATTTAGACAGACTCATTAGAGACGGATGTAATGGTGAAATCTTAACAAGAAAGATATTGAATTTGGTGATTATGCTGACTACTAACAAAGTATTAACACGCAAAATATGACGTGATGTGTAATTAGATCGCAATTAAACGTCGAAATATTGAAGCAATGTAAAATAGCATTAAGATCTTACGATGACAAGAGGTTCCTATTGCTAGGTGTATATAGTTGTAAGTAAACATCATGAACTTTGATTGTAAGCTCACGATGTGAAAATATTGACGGTGTTTTTGGAATAAACAAAAATAGAATATGGACATATAGTCTTTTTTATTGACCAAAAGCTTTACATCTAGATAATACATAAGATTAATATTGCTTTAATATTAGGAAGTAACTATAGTTTCAAGTTAGATGAACAACCACGTAACCTAACTGTATCAATTATTAACCATAATTATAATAGCTTGACACTCAAGGCATTGTAGTGAATAGTTAGTATTAATATGATATTACAGCTCATAAACAAAAGCGTTTAGATTTTTCGTTAGAGTTTTTTCTTCGAAAAATAATTTTTTCTAATGTTAAAATTGGCACCTCAAAAAGTAAACTCCAGAAGAAGGCTATCACAATGGCAAGAACGAGATTATCTAAGAAGTTGTTGAACTATAAAAAATGAACGAGTTGATAAAAAGTAAATTCAACGTTATTTTAAAAATGATCATTCAAAAATAAAAATATGCTTACCAATTGGAAGCCACTGAAATAATGCGGTGTCCTTGTTGCAAAGACTTTTATTTGCATAATTGTTACATGGACCAAATAAACAGAATAGGAAACCCTGCTAATTGGAATGAAGATCGGAAGCGACAGGAACGTGTTTATTGGACCTGATAATCGACAAAAGGTTCATATAAGGTTTGGATAATTGATAAAAAAATGAAACTATTATTCAGGGTTGTCAACCATGCCGAAGGGGTGGGGGTAGGTCGGACGAACACTTGACCTACCCTTAGGGGAGTTAACGAACATTACATATGAAAGCAACGTTTCGTAAATGTATTTTTTTCTCTCAGAAGTAAAGAATAATTTGCTTCTCATGTATCCCTTTAATGTGTTGAAGGACAAATAAAACGGGTACAACAAATTAAGGGTAGCATACTATGACGGCCACCAAGTACTCGACGGGTAGTTTTTCTCAATTTAAAAAAAGGCTGGGACTTTACTTTCTAGCCCCTCAATTGCTGAATTGATGAAAAAACATTGTTCGTCTTTCAGCTTGATGCGACTGCGCATGTGCACAGGGCTCGAAATTCAAATTTACAGTTTGGCTCTTAGGAAATATTAAAAAAAATAGGTTTCAAACAAATCTTTTCGTCAGGAGGTGTATTAGAATTATTTTATTTTTAAAATTTTTCAGCCAATGACCCCATTCAAAAAAAAAATTGTGGGTTCGGCCATTATGGCATGCTATCCTTCAAATTTAATTCAGACAAAAAGGAGATCACGGTTCAATAACATAACATTTTTTGAGTTTTAGAATTTTAAGTAATGCAAAAAATATATGCTGATCAATTTTTTCGATTGAAAAATAATACTGTATAGAAAAAGAGTAAGAATTTTTGCCATAACAACGTTTTGAAAGAAAATTAAATTTTTTTTTAATTTTGGTCAAGCAGGTCATGCTTTTGAATCCATACAGAATTTGTTAGTTTATAGAAATGTTTTGAATATTTTTAACTTATCATATTATAGACACTTTTGCATGCCATCATAACCAACAGGTTAAAAAATTCGATTTGTATGGAACTTGTTCTTTTTTTGGGGCGGAGGGGGGGGGGGGTTCTAAGTCAGCATTCCAAATACTGTCAAGCAAATTCAAAATGACTGACCCAAAATTGCAAAAATGATTGAAAAAAATTGATGCACTATTTCTAATCTGTGACACAAGAAACCTATAAAATAAGTTTTATACAAATCGCATAATTGTTTAAATTCCTGGCCGCAATTTTGAATTTTGAATTTTTTATACAGTATGAAGTCATTATTTCAGAAAACTATTAAAAATATTTTTTATAGAAATCGGATGATTTTTAAAAACTGTGGTCAGATTTAATCCGCTGTTTTAAATTTCTAACCTTTGATACGATATTTGGAATTTGTGACTAAATAGCTCTTCCAGAGTCAGTTTTATACTATCCCATAATTTCATTAATTCTATTCGCCTTTTTCAAGGATCAAAATCTATGCCCATTTTAACCTAATCCCCCTTTTCCCCTTTTATACGCTCTTAAAATAAAAAAAGTCTCGTAGATACCTAAACTGGAGAGTTCTGACTCTTTTTCGAATTTTTTAACAATGTTAACATTAATTTTTTATCAGTGCTAAACTTAAATTTAAGTCATTAGAAAACAAGTCTTTTTTGATGCTACTGATTTCAAGTACATATTTTCTAAAGGATGTATTTGCTAATTTTGTTGAATTGAAGGACATCAACAGCGAGAAAATGGCAAAGAATTCAATCGTGAAAGTAAACTGGAAAGATAAATATATTCTACAGTTGCAAATTATAAACATCTGTTACTCTGAAAATATGACTGTAGATTGTGAATCCAAATTTTGAAAATCCAAAATAATATGTAAATGAGTAGCAGTAGTAGTAGCAGTAGTAGTTTATATTTTTACACTATCATCTTCTTTGAACTAACATTAAAAAATGTTTTAATCATTTACGAGTTTACAGCGAATAAAAATACATTAGAAAAACGATGTTAAAGTATTAGGTAAGCAGTTTTTCCATTTTTGATCTTTATAACTTTTCTCTGATAAATTTCCATCGATAGAAAGTGGTGAGTTGATCAAAAGATTTTTCAAAGCTAACTAAAACAATGTTTTGAACACAAAAATAAGTATTGATATAGCATGTGGAAAAGTGATATTCAGAATCTGTAAATTTAAAAAACCTCTAGATAATGAGTTTTATTTGCTCAAAAAGTACGTGTACATACCTGATTACCAATATAGATGTGCTTATATCCATTAGTGTTCTCAGTTCAAGGTGAACGTCCCAATAAATATGAGGGTCCCAATAATCATGAAACTTGGTTGTAATTAGAATATATTGTTTAAAAATATGTTTAAAAAACATTTAATGATACAACTCAAATAGTTTTAACATTTTATTGTATCAAACGAAATTCCATTTAATTCGAATTGGCAAGAAGTAAGAACAGGACAATGTTAAAAATCGATCGATTTTCGCCCCGCTCCGGAATGTTTTCTACCTATTTTAGATTGCTCTAATAGGCTTGTATTTGTTGATAAAACATGTTTAAAAAAGCCGAATTTCACAGTTTTTACTATATAGCTCGTGTTGCTTTTCTTGCAGAAGCGTAAAAGGTTAGAAGGGTTTGGTGTGCTCGGCGATTTTCTTCTTTCGAAAAAAATGGAGCAAAGAGTTTGCATTAAATTTTGTGTGAAAAATGGAATCCAGTGCTCTAAACCTCTTAAAATGTTGACAGTTGCATACGATGAGTCTACTCTGAGTAAGAAAAATGTGTATAAGTGGTACAAGCTGTTCCAAGAAGGAAGCATCCTGAGTCTCCAAGACCGAAAAAAGCAGGTCAAGTTCGGTCAAATGTGAAGGTTTTGCTCACTGTCTTCTTTGATTACCGTCGCGTAGTGCATCAGGACTTCTTACCACAAGGTCGTACGGTCAATAAGGAGTATTACCTTCAAGTTATGCGCCGTTTGCGAGAGGCTATACGCAAAAAACGTCCGGAACTTTGGAAAAATAATTCGTGGCTTTTGCATCATGATAATGCACCTGCTCATTCATCGTTGCTTGTGAAAGATTTTCTGACAGAAAACAGCACCACAGTCATGCCTCAGCCTCCATATTCATCGGATTTGGCCCGCAGTTACTTTTTTCTTTTCCCAAAACTGGAGAGATAGCTGAAAAATGTTCCGAAGCGGGACAAAAATCGATCGATTTCCAAAAATCCAGCTTTAGCGGTTAAACAAGTTTTATACAGGATGAACACGCCTGGGGCTTACATACATGGCGAATCGAAAGCAACCCGAATTGCACAATAGCAGGGGAGAAGCCATTATACAGGGGTATTTTCATATTTCGCGTCTTTATAGTTGCATTCGGATTGACCATTCGGTCAAGTACGTGCATCTTCGGATCATTTTTATCATAGTTTCCATGCTTGCGTTCGAAACTTCAAATGAAGACAAGTGTCAAAACAATATAGGTTGTGTGACATAGTAATTGCAAATAATAAAAGTGTTTGCTTAATAATGAAATGAGACATCTGAACTGAAAAGTATACATCACTTTTTTTCTGTGCCAATAACATTATGGAATGCCTGCTGAGTGACAAATACTAGAAAATAGTAATAATATTCTGCGCTTCCAGTGGGCGAAGAGTG
>NC_046663.1:85947781-85948810 GCF_010883055.1 Belonocnema kinseyi
GATTACCATTGTTTTTTACACAGATCGATCCTAGGAGAAATACACATCAGGAAATGCAGATGGAATTAGTGCATTTCGGCTTGGTGTATTTCAATAAACATTGTTGAAAAATCTTTATCTCCGGACCTTATCCCAAGCCTGGGAATTGATCAGCCTAAAATTAATAATATGAGTGATTTTGATGGTATAGGCGTATCAAAAAGATATCTCGAAGCAATCTAACTTGCCCGGAGTTTAATTGATACAATTTTTAGGATTTTTTTTTTTTAGAAAATGTTTTCTCTGGATCTCATCTCAAATTTGGTTTGATCAACCAATAAAATAAATTAAACACTTGTTGGTGATAGGATTGTGCCAGTAATAAATCTAGAAGAAAAATTTTAGGCCGATATTTATTTTCCAATTTTTTTTTTAATTATTCTATTTTCGAACTTGCTATATCTGGATCTGGTTTCCAAATTGGCATTTGATTAGCACCTAAAATCAATTTTAAGTAATTTTGATGGTATCAGTGTATCAAAAAAAAATCTCGAAGCAATTTAACAAGCCCACATTTTAATTAATAAACTTTTTATGTATTATTTTTATTTTATAAAATGTTTTCTCTGAACCAACTTTTTCTTTAAATTATTGTATTTTCGAAAATGCTATCTCTGCATATGGTTTGTAAACTGGCATTTTATCAGCACCTAAAATCAATTTTAGTAATTTTGAGGGTATTGGTGTATCAAAAAAATCTCGAAGTAATTTGACTAGCCCAGATTATAACTAATAAAGTTTTTATGGACTTTTTTATTTTTGAAAATGTTTTCTCTGGACCTTATCTCAAAATTTGGTTTGATCAACCAATAAAATAAATTGAACACTTGTTGGTGATAGGATTGTATCAGTAATAAATGTAGAAGAGAAATTTTAGGCCGATATAGAAGTAGTAGTAGTAGATTTATTGAACACTCAGTTACAAATTTCATAAAAAATTGCACATAAAATAAATAAATCAAAACACTTGTTGGGGACCATTAGGTCTAT
>NC_046663.1:85948910-85949982 GCF_010883055.1 Belonocnema kinseyi
GATTTTTGGTACATGTCTGTTAAGTAGTCTGAACTGAGCGAAAATACGTTTGAAGTATATCGGCAAACGATGTAGTAAGTAAGACTGGGTTCCATGTTGCAGAGCAATACTCCGATAGATTTGAAGACTCCTTGAATTCCCACAGCATTTCAGGGCGCGACTATGTAAAAAGAGCCTATAATTTTCCCGAAGATCGTTTGCGTCAGTCCCAAGAACATCAGATGACAGAGTGTTCCACGTATTGGCCATTCCACAGTCTTCAAAAAAAGTTTTAATTTGTAAATACCAATTATATTTAATGTCTGACTGATTTCGCTGAGACAAAACCGTAAGTCTCTCAAGACATTGTCTTGGGTATCGAGAACTTTCCATGCAATAAATTTTATTTAGCCAAGACAATATCGAACAGAAGACCCGGTGAGACAGGAGCAACACTCCCACCTCCAATCGAACGGCGTAGTTGGGAGTATTACTGGGAAGAAGTAATAAATTTTTAAAAAACGATAGTTGGACTCTCTCAATGTAGTTCAGGTGACCGACGCTCCAGATCTGGGATCCATACAACAGCGTACTTAGACAAAGGCTTTGATACAATTTATTATAAGTCGGCCAAGAGTCTGCTTTCGTAACATAAATTGTTTTTATGGTCGCCCCAATAGCCGTGTTTGCAGAACTTACGAATATTTTTGCGGCGGCGGTAAATGATAAAGAGCTGGTTATCGGGAGGCCCAGATATGTAACTTCCTTAGCAACTTCAATTCTGTCTTCTCCAAATTTAAAATATTTGAATTTCGGTTTCTTCTATACATTTTTTTGAAAGATCATGATTTTAGTTTTGGTCACATTTACTGTTAGCCTTTTTTGCGCGCAGTACAATCGCAAAGCTTCCAGTTTTTGACTAAGTTCTATTGGAGTATCAGCGAGAAGTAAGATGTCATCTGCATAATCAAGTGTTTGTACTTCTGTTTTACTATCGATGGAAAGGCCTCTGCATCCTTGATTTAAGAGAAAATCGCTAAAGTCACTTATGAAAAGTATGAATTGAAGAGAACTAAGAACCTCTCCCTGCATG
>NC_046663.1:85950082-85951949 GCF_010883055.1 Belonocnema kinseyi
CCAGTGTAGAAAGCTTTTTCTGTATTTTAGAAAATTCCGAGGAAATAGCTTTGCTGTTATCATTGATGGCTTTGACCTCCTTGCGTAATTCAGCATGAGAAGTAGTGAGCTGCTCAATGCTTTTAGTTGGATGTACACACTTAGCCATGAATGTAAGGCAGCACGAAACAATATCAATTTGACTAGCCCAAATTTTAATTAATAAAGTTTTCAGCAATTTTATTGTTTTAGACAATGTTTTCTCTGGACGTCATCCCAAAATTTGGTTTGATCAACCACTATAATAAATTAAAGACTCGTTGGTGATAAGATTGTATCGGTAAGAAATCTAGAAGTAAAATTTTAGGGAGGAATTTTCATTCCAATTTTCTTTTTAAATTATTCCATTCTCGAAATTGCTATATCTGGATCTGATTTCCAAACTGGCATTTGATCAGCCGCTAAAATCAATTTAAAGTCACTTTGATGGTATCGGTGTATCCAAAAAAATGTCGAAGCAATTTAACAAGCACAAGTTTAAATAAGTAAAGTTTTAAGGAATTTTTTTATTTTAGAAAATGTGCTCTCTGGGCCTCATATCAGAATTTCGTTTGATCAACTACTGAAATAAACTAAAAAATCGCTCAGGATAGTAGTGCATCGAAAATAAATGTAGAAGCGAAATTTTAGTTCGGAATTTTTATTCCAATTTTATTAGATATTATTCTATAATTATCTATTTTATCAGGTCAGAAAATTAAATTCATACATTATTCGTATCTTTTCAGAAAATAAGAATGTTTGAGTGTAATTCAAAGCTACTCGAAAAGTTTGTTTTGTTTTTTTGTTTTTTTAGGCCTCGATGAAGTTTAAATTATGCTATTAGAAGTGAAGACACCAATTCTGCAGATTTTATTTCAGATGTTATCTTTTCCACTGGAGGTTGTCCTATATTAATTAACGATTGATCAAATGAAATTTTGAGATGACGTCCAGAGAAAGTATTCTCTACAATAAAAAACTCCCTAATGACTTTATTAATTACAATTTGTGCAAGTTAAATTGCCTCAAGATATCTTTCTGATACATCTATACCATTAAATTGACTAAGAAGTAATTTTAGGGGTTGATCAAATGCCAGTTTACAAACCATATCCAAAAAAGCAATTTCGAAAATACAATAATTCAAAGAAAAAGTTGTTCCAGAGGAAACATTTTTTAAAATAAAAATAATACATAAAAAGCTTATTAATTAAAATGTGGGCTTGTTAAATTCCTTCGAGATTTTTGTTGATACACCGATACTATCAAAATTACTTAAAGTTGATTTTAGACGCTGGTCAAATTCCAATTTGGAAATCAGATCCAGATATAGCAAGTTCAGAAATATAATAATTAAAAAAAATGGAATATAAATATCGGCCTAAAATTTCTCTTCTAGATTTATAACTGGTACAATCCTATCACCAACAAGTGTTTAATTTATTTTATTGGTTGATCAAACCAAATTTTGAGAAGAGGTCATGAGAAAACATTTTCTAAAATGAAAAAAATCCCTAAAATGGTATCAATTAAAATTCGGGCAAGTTAAATTGCTTCGAGATATCTTTTAAATACGCCTATACCATTCAAATAACTCAGATAATTCATTTTAAGCTGATCAATTCCCAGTCTTGGGATAAGGTCCAGAGATAACGATTTTTCAACAATGTTGATTAAAATGCACCAATTCTATCTGCATTTCCTGATGTGTATTTCTTCTAGGATCGATCTGTGTAAAAAACACTGGTAATCAAATTTTAAATTCAGAAATAATGTTTAACTTATTAAAATGATTAATAAGTAATGATTGTTAAATTGTTAATAAGTAATTATTATTTAAATTATT
>NC_046663.1:85952049-85966627 GCF_010883055.1 Belonocnema kinseyi
CACTCTTCGCCCACTGGAAGCGCAGAATATTATTACTATTTTCTAGTATTTGTCACTCAGCAGGCATTCCATAATGTTATTGGCACAGAAAAAAAGTGATGTTTACTTTTCAGTTCAGATGTCTCATTTCATTATTAAGCAAACACTTTTATTATTTGCAATTACTATGTCACACAACCTATATTGTTTTGACACTTGTGTTCATTTGAAGTTTCGAACGCAAGCATGGAAACTATGATAAAAATGATCCGAAGATGCACGTACTTGACCGAATGGTCAATCCGAATGCAACTTTAAAGGCGCGAAATATGAAAATACCCCTGTATAATGGCTTCTCCCCTGCTATTGTGCAATTCGGGTAGCATTCGATTCGCCATGTATGTAAGCCCCAGCGTGTCCACCCTGTATGATTTTACGCATGTATGACACACTAGAGCAATTTCCCCGGAGTACGCCGGCTTTAAATACGAATTTCCATCAAATACAAGCCTATTAGAGCGATTTAAAATAGCTAAAAGACGTTCCGGAGTGGGGCGAAAATCGATCGATTTTTAACATTGTCCTTTTAGTTGTGCTTACTGGGACGTTCACCTTAATAATAATATTTTTTCTATTACTTGTCGAAGACTGGCGGCCGAAAACATGAGGCTTAGAGGGTCGGGCTGAAGTAGTTTCGCCTAACCAATTTGAAGAATGATTGGCGCCACTGATTATTACTAAATATACATACCTCCATGACCACGAATGCAAGCCAAAACGATCCAAGCTATACTTGTGGCCCAGAGCGGTCTCGAGATCGATGTAAAAACTGATTCCCAAACGACGTTGTAAACGTATTCCTGTGGTTGTGAAAATATCGTTCCCAATGTGCAAAATGTCAAAGAAATGGCACAACAAACCCATCCAAAGTAAATAGTTTTCTGCAATACAAAACGAATAGAATTACTATGTGTAATTAATGTTAAGTATAATCCAGGATGCCCTAAAAAGAATTGAGTCATTCTGAACAGTGTTTATAGACTGACTTTATCGACTGATTTGTTTGTATAACTTTAAATTTTGAGTAAATTCAAGAGTTTTGTCAAAGATAAGTTAATTTTATCAATTAATATTAAATGTTGGGGTGAAATAATGAAATTTTAGATTTTTAACTTTAAGCGATATTGCAATTTTGATGATATCATTGAAAATTGAACTAGTTTGCTTTTCGTGGAGGACGGGGGGTCATACTCTTTTTATATTATAAATTAGATTACCATTAAACACTTTGTTATTTAATCATTTCTTCTTCTGTTGCATTTATTTCCAAGGATTTTATAATTACGGATTTCATAAAATGTCAGATTTCTTAAAATTTCACGGAATTTTAGAATATTTTAATGCTTTTGGGACTCCCATCTAATACTACGCTGTTGAAGGTTGTTGACCTTCTCAGAATAAAACACCAACCAACGATGACTCTCTAGGTGTCAGTTCTGAGTGGGACGGACGTTTTAACTAGACTCTAGACGACTAACTAATTATTTTAAACATGATTTAAACTCGCAAAATAAATTTCTTGCATGAAGCTGGTAGTTGGGCGTACAGTTGAAACAATGAATAATATAAGCAATAAAATAGCCTCGGAATGGGCAGAAACTTTGACGAGATGCAAGCACCTGGTAGAGATAAAGGTCAAGTTTCAGGCTACGAATGGAAAAGAAGAGTTTAGAATGCTAGAGGAGCGAAGGATCTTAAGGTAAGAGAATTAAGGGAAACATGCACGTAAGGAAACTAGATATTCTATGTATACCTGAAACAAAGAAAAAGGGATGCAGCATTAGAAAAATATCAAATGGGGCGTTAGAGGGCAGACTTGAATAATGGTCAGGAGTTGATAGTGAATCACATGATCGTCAAGGGGTCTAGGGTTTGATTATGAATCAGAGAGAAAGGCAGCAAGTCAAGAAGCATAAGTTAGGACCTATTTACTAAAAATACTTGGCTTAGGCATAAAATGATCTACAAATACACCTGTAGTAGAGGAGGTAGCCACAGTATAATCGACTTCGTTGTTGCGCATTAAAGGTTAAGAGTGCTCGTTAAAGATACCAGGGTCATAAGGGGTCCTGAACGCAAAACTGATTATTTCGTTCTAGTGTCCAAGACAAACTTAGATCAGGGATGGATAAAAAGAGAACCAAATTAAAGGAATAAAATTCGAGTCAAGATTGAAAACTTACAGAAATCGGAAGTGCGAATAGATTTTCAAATATTATAATCCAGGATGTCATTATTAGGAGTGCGACAAACAGTGACAAATGATTTCCCAAAAAAAAAGAAATGCGTATGACAGAAAGTTCAACATCACAGGCCTGTCTCGAGACAGTGAGGGTACGTGAGTTAACGTTCGCAGATGATAAGGTTGTTGTGGCTGAGTCAATCGAAGAATCACAAAAAATGTTGAGCAAACTGAATATAAGCATGATGAACATGGGCCTCAAAATTAACGTAAATAAAACAAAAATTATGGTGTTTGATGGAAAGGGTAAGAGAACAATATGCAACATTGACCTAAATGATGACAGAATATAACAAGTTGATACGAACGTATTTCTTGGTAGCCTATTCACTAATGACGGTAAGATAGATGGGGAGTTAGATAGTCATATAAATGAAGGTAAGAAGGTTATCGTTAGAGCAGGGCCAATAATCAGAATAAATATGTATGAAGTAAAGCTAAAAAGGCAATATATAATTATATATATTTGTACTGACTGTGATATTCGGTATTAAGACCTACACCTCTCAAGAAAAAGATTAGACTAAATTTAACGCGATTAACATGAAACTCCTGCACATGATACATGTATGCGGCAAAACACTGATGGACAAAATGAGTCAAATGAGTCAAAGAATGTGATGTAGAGGAGACACTAATTTGGATATATTAAAGAAATTTGGTAAGATAGTTTGGGCATGTAGAGAGAATGAAAGATGAACAACTAACGTAACAAGTGTATCAAGGTAAAGTAAATGGCAGTATGCCCAGGCGCAGACTTTGGAAAGAATGGTTATAATTCAAAATTCTTTGCAATTATTCACTTGACTTTGTCATAAAAACCTTATGATCTGCTACCACCAACTCACGTACCCTCACTGTCTCGAGATCCACACCTTTTTTGTCGAAGGAGGCCTAATTCAAAAAGATATAGGTTGTCATAGAAACACAAGAGCTTGCATAAAGAAATGCATAGACGTGAAGGAAGCTAGAGAGGTATGCTAGGATAGAAAAGTGTGGTGAGAAATAGTTTATGAAAAGGGTGTAAATGTAGTGAATGACGCCTGAAACAAAAGATTTTGGTTACTAATGGGTCCGAGTGGGGAGCTTACCATGATGACATTGTGAGGCTCTTCACTTGGAGGTGATCGCTAGAGAGTTTAATCAGCAACCTGGGTCGTAGCAGTGTTGCAGAACAGACGTTTTATTTAAATAAATAACGCGGGAATTATAGGTCAATCTAAAAATATATACCCCTCCCCCACATTACTCCCTTCCTTACTGAGTGAGTGAGGCTTACCCCGAAAGGAAGATGGCTTAATAACATAATAATAATTTTCTTCTTATACAACAGAAGCAAATGTAAGTTACCTTTTTTAAATCTGATCGTTGTGTTGATATGATATATCCAAAAAGGACACCAACGAGCCAACTGCCACCTCTTGTGTGAGCCACCGCGTATACATTTTTAAACGAGGATTGCCTCTTCTCATCGCTGAAATGAATGGATAATGAGGGTTACATCAATATTTAAGAAGTTCAGATGATATGTAATTTTTGGCAGGGAAAGGGACCATTTTTTCGGTATTAAGTTACATATTGAGATATAATCATTTAGCCTGATAAATGGCCGATTCTTTAAAAGCAGAACTAGCCCTCTGGCTCTAGATTAAAAATCGAAGCACAAAGTGACTTTGGTAGTTAGAACTTCAAAAAGCCGCTTTTTAAGAAAACAATGCATTTGTAAATGGTAAAATCTGCCCACCGCGGGAGCACATTCTCATCAGCGCTGCACGCTCAGTCTTTGCACTTACCCCGCATTTGTGCACAAAACTTTTAAAGTTAAAGTACAAAGGATCGACAACTGTAATTTGATGTTTGCCTATTTTCTGTTGTTAAAGCTTTAACGAACACATTATCATTATGTATCTCGTGCTTCGCCCTCAAGTTTGTCCAAAATGCGAACTTTTACAAAGTATGCATCACTATTATATTTAATGTATATTACATTTATTTCTGTACCTCCGCCTGGGATCATTTTGAAGGGGATATTATTTTGTTAAATTATTAACATAGTTTTATCATTTTTCTCTAGATTCTATCCTAGGCTCAAACTTAATCCTAAAAGTCAAAAAAATGTAATTAATGATTGTACTCACCACATAAATAAAAAAATTCAAGCCATTCATATTTTTATAAATATTATTGAAATTTATTAAATATAATAAATAACTATTTTCAAACAATGTAAGTATTAAAACATTTTTGAAATTTGGCGAATTTTTCATCAAATTTGAGCCTCAGGCAGAATTATTTTTCGCAACACTATCATGAACACGGCATGTTTCATGCTTACGGACTGAATGTACAAATAGCGTATTTCGAACGATGTGAATGAAGATGGACGAAATGACTCTTTATTGAAGTCTCGTGACATTACAATCACGAAAAGGGCTCTTTTCATAAGCATTCTCACATTTGACAACAGTTGAAATGGAGATAGTTAGATTATAGTTAGGTGAAGATAGAGATAGGTCGATGTTTTCAGCGATAACTGTTCAAATTTTGGCGGAACTTTGACTAGAGCAGCTTGCAACCTCCCTATTGCGCTTGCGTTAGAACAGAGCGAGCAGATAAATCAATAACTCCTTATAAACTCATCTTTAACCTCATTTTTTATTTCTTATTGTTAGTACGGGGGTTTAAATCATTGTTTTATTTAAATCATGATTGATATTTTCTAATCGGCATGCCCCCCCCCCCCCCCCCCCCCCCCCCCCCCCTCACACCGCCTTTGATGAAACTTACTGCATTTTCATGATCTTGTTGTAAAAAGTATTGTGCGTGTCTCGCGTGAATCCCTTTTCGTGACTCGTGCACAATTTTTGGTCTCGTCTTCGGTTCGGGGCACCTTTGGTGCCCTCACCTACAATTCCTCCTAAAAACATTGCATTCGTCACGAAAAGACCGTCGCCTCCCACTTGATACGCAATATACTAATTTGTCAACTCTTGCTCGGGTGAACCCTATTTTTAATCATCAGCCACGGATTCATATTTATATCTTTTAAATGTTTACCCCTGACAGTATTTTTAGGGTAAAAATAAATTAACAATTCTTCTAGTTTTAGAAAACAAACGCGCTAGTTCATTTACCTGCTAAATATACGTTTTCTTATCTAACTAGGAACCTAATATTTTGAATAAAATGTTTTATTTTTATGCTTACGACACATCTAATTCCCACGTGGAAGTATACTGGTTCATTGCTATAATTGCAGCAGGTATTGCAATTTGTGAGACAAACAATAAACACCAAATTGCTATTCCCAGTTTCGGTTTCTTGGTAAGAGGGTATAATATAAGTGGAGATATGAAGAAAAGTTGCATATCAGCGGCCAGGTACCATAAATGATTCAAGCACTGAAAAAATAAATAAAATTGCATCTTGAAAAAGCAGGACTGGTGAAATTACGCTAATGATATTAATTAAAGTAAACCTACAAGATATTCTGCATCAACATAATTATTCGTGTACATCAAAAATGTCCACCATTTTTCATCGCATTTCTTAGTACTTTCAAATTCTTCCCACATTGGGCCTGATCCCAAATGGGGAATGATGAAGATCAGAAAAGTAAGCAGAGCTGCCATTGGTGGTGTTAATCTGCAAATTTTTGTAGAATCATTGGTATATACAATTCAAAGTTTGTCATAAGGTTAACCGAAGGATTTTGCCGGAAGCGCGTGCTAATCTGAAAAACTGCACCAGATGCGAGCGAAATCGTGGTAAAATTTCAGCCATATTCACGCCTCACCACTGTAAGATAGGTGGTTACAGTCTATAAAGGAATCAATACAACGATCCGGCAAAAGTCTCGTGCATCCTGAGGACACAGAGCGACCCAAGGACGACCGCCTTCTGCATTTCCTCGCAAGTGTTTTAGCCTCCAAGAGGGCCGATGATAAGGACGATTAGTTTAACAGAATATTACGGGTACAATCGTCGCAACTTCCTTATAAGGTCTCTATACCTCTCTTTATTTTCATTCTACTTGGCTATAATGTTTTTGTCAGCTGGTGACGAAAATTCAATAACAAACATGGTTCGCTTCTCGAAGTGAAGAAGAACCATGTCAGGTCTCGAGTGTGCAACAGAGACAATTGTCGAGAATAGTTCCAGTATATGCGGCACTTCTCATTTTCGACAATTGACTCTATTTCCCTAGGAAAATTTAGAGGAGCGCTATTAAGGTTAATATCGTAAGAGTGACAGAGATGGTAATAAAGCACTCTTAGTGCCGGATTATGCCTTTGGTTGCATGCCGTTCCCGCATGTGTTGGACAACTGGATAGTATGTGTGATAAATTTTCTGGATGTGCATGGCACGCCGTACCGCTGTCACCGGGAATTACTTGGCTCAAAATGTGGCGACGGTATCTGAAGGTGGATATGAAATGTGCTTTCTTAATCCGGGCATTCAAGATCGAATACTCGAGATAGATTAGATTTGATGCATTTTGCTCACCCCTAATACTGAAGTTAAGTCCGAGTGTTTCAGCAGCCTCCTCCGCTGCTTTGTACGGAAACGCTCCTTTTCCTACTTATTCGTGCTTCCTGTCAATTTTAAGAAAAGCGTGTCTTCCATTTGCAACTCTGTGTGGTGTACCCAGAATAATCCTGTTGTGAAGCCGTTCAAGATTCAATATCCCGCAAACACCTTGACAACGTGAGATGTAGAGTCGCGGAACAGAAGACTTTAGATGCATGCTTTTGTTCATGTGCATAACCTTTCGTGTCCTGATATTAAGGGATCTGAGCTTGTTCTTCGTCCATGTTACCACTCCAAATGAATACAGTACTACCGGGACGGCAAGCATGTTCGTCGAAGATACTTTGTTCCTCGCTGACAGTTCGGAAGACCAAATCTGCCAGATGAGACGTTTGTATCTGCTTGGAAGAGTATCCTTTATAGATTTCACATCCTGAATGCGGCTCTGTGGCACGCCCAGGTATGTATAAGTCTCTCCAGCGCAAAGGTGTCGTATGGCGCTTTCTATCAACGAGCTCAGGATCTTCAGGGATACCATTAAGTTTTCCTCGCTTCAAATAAACCTTGGCGCATTTGTTTAACCCAAATTCCATTCCAATTTGCTTAGTATATCGTTCGACAATCCCCAGAGCTAGATGCAGTTGCTCTCTGTTTTTAGCATGGATCTTAAGATCGTCCATGTAAAATACATGAGTGACCTTGTACTTTCGATCTGCAGGTTTGCCGCACAAGTACCCGTCGGAATGGCGCAGTGCTAGAGATAGTGGCAATAATGTGAGGCAAAAGACGAGTGGGCTCATGGTGTCGCCCTGAAAGACACCTCTCTGAAAAGTGACCTTGTTAGTTGTTACACGATTTTTTTCAGACGATATAGTAGATCTGGTTTTCCACAGTGGCATCAATCTCTCTATGCACCTCACGATTTGCGGATGTACCTTTCAGCTTTCCAAAAGACAGATGATAAGTCTATGGCAGGTCGAATCGAAAGCTTTCCGGTAATCAATTCAGGTCATCGATAGGTCAAGCTGGTAGAATGCTGCATATTTGCAGACACATCTATCGATGAGCAGGTTCTCCCGACATCCTGCTAAGCCTTTCGTTGAGCGGCCTTGTTCATACATTTCTTGCCATTCAGATTCAATTGCCCGAAAAATCCTATCATTTAGTATAGCTATGAATATCTTATACAGTGTGTTCAGACAAGTGATTGGCCTGTAATTCTTCAGGTCAGCTAATTTGCCTATTTTTAGCAGGAGTATTTTGGGCCCTTCCACCAAACACTCCGGAATTGGACCTTCCAGCCTTTAAATATGAGGTAAAAATACGGGCCAAATGCTGATGGTCTTGATATTATCTGGTCCCGGAGCGGAATAATTCTTTATTACTCTTAATACTTTTTTCATCTTCTCGATAGTGATGGGTGGGCATTCTTCAGCAGGTGTTATGAGAGCATCACACAGTTCCTTGAAGCTATTTATGTTATCTGAGTCTTCGTCCAGTCTATGCTGCACTTTGTAGACTTCTCTCCAAATTACTTCGACCTGCTCTGGTTTGGGCGGGTGGTCGACAGTAACTGGAGGGTCTTGGAAGAGTCAAAATGAGTCAGAGAGAAACTGTCGATTTTCTCTGACCCAACTCTCTCTCCGCTCTAGACTTCTCTTAGCGACAGATAGTATACGTATTCTCTCAACAATATGCTGCCTGATGGTCAGCATGATGAAATCAATCACACACTGAATGCTGGCCGACTACTGTCTTGCCTAGCTTATCTTTATGGCGAGTTGATGCATTCGTATTTTGGTCTTATGATCAACCGTTAGTTTCGTTTTACGGTTCGCATCGGCCAAAGATCTCAATGCATTATACACACAACAATTGATAGTCCAGAGGTCGGATTCTTCGAAAAAATGTCCACGACGGCATGGTGTCGCAGACGTTGATACGAAAAGTGCGATAGCTCCGGGTGTCTCTCACACCACAGAGCATTTAGTCGTGCCATGTTATCTCATTCAGGGGCCACACTCGCATCGTAGCACTCTAGCATGTCGCGATTCAGTCGCTCCTTTCACCTAAACGTTCCGATATTCCATCGATACATCCCATTGAATCCATCTTCATTGGCTCCCCCAGCTTTAGAGTGGTCGGCATTGTTGGCCGACTCATTGTTTGTTGGCCTGCGTGCTCTGAGAGGTCGCCCGGTATTCCAGAGTCACCGTTCTGGACACCTCACCCGGGTGCTATTCAGCTTTCGGCACGGTTTTCATACTTCCGCTTGAGGATTAATTCCATCGGGACCACCCCTGGACAATTGGCCGCGACTGCCTATTCATTTTTGTAACCATATTCAGTTGAAACCCTTGGTACAGGGACCCTCTATCTGTAGCCAGAGGATGCGTTGGGTGCCTTTGTTATACGCCCTTCGGTTTGATTCTAGAGGAATCCAAACCAAACAGTAAATATACATATATATTGTTCAATTTTATTGTTCGGTTAACCGAACAACTTAAACCACTAAGAGTGCTTTATTACTATCTCTGTCACTCTTAAGGTATTAACCCGAATAACGCTTCTCTAAATGCTCCTAGGGAAATAGAGTGAATTGTCGTGAATGAGAGGTGCCGCATATACTGGAACTATTCTCGACAATCGTTTATGTTGCACACGCAAGGCCTGACACGGTTCTTCCTGACTTCGAGAAGCGAACCATGTTCGAAATCGAATTATCGGCACCAGCTGACAAAAACATCATAGCCAAGGAGAATGAAAAAAAAGAGATGTATAAAGACCTTATAAGGGAGTTGCGACAATTGTATCCGGAATATTCAGTCAAACTAATCGTCCTTATCATCGGCGCTCTTAGAGGTTCCAAGCTTTCACTCGCTAATGGCCTAAAAAGCATCCCTGCGTGTCAAAAATATGCTAAAATACTTGCGGGAAAAATGCAGAAGGCGGGAGTCCTTGGGACGCTCCGTTTTCTTAGGGTGCACGAGGCTTTTGCTACATCGACGTATTGATTCCGTTACAGGCTGTAACCACCTATCTCACGGTCGTGAGACGTGGTTGTAGCTAAAATTTTACAGCGATTTCGCTGGGAGCGGGTGCAATTTTTCAGATAAGCACCCGCTCCCGGCAAAATCCTGCGGTTGTCCTTATGACAAACTTTTAATTATACAGGGTGTCTAAAAAGTCTCGGGACGGTTGGATATTTCCTCAGGTAAAATATTTTTCAAAAAAGTGAAGGTCATTCCTGAAGTAAATTTCAACGAGGAATTCATTGGTGAGTTCTGTATTGATCTTGGTTACAGCATTTTGAATATTGTAAAATCATAAGGAAATTTTTCATTAAAAGTTCCAGGTGTTCTGGTGAGGGTTCTGTTCCCCCCCGAAGAGTTATACAGTCCTATACCGTTTTTCTATACCTAAGTCAATACCTAAGGCGATACCATATCGTTTGCTTTTTAATCGCACATTTCGTAATGGAGAAGGGTTAAATCCTGTCTCAAAATCAACAATTGAAAGAACTGTAAGGCGCTTTATAAATCATGGATCTATCAAGGACCTTCAGAGAACTGGTCAACTAAAATCTGCAGGATCTGAGTAGATGCAGATGGGCATAGCCCAAGCATTTGTTGAAAACCCACACCTTAGTTTACATCGAGCTAGTGATGAGCGTGACGTTGCTCCTGAGACAGTGCGAAATATTTTAAAAAGCATTAATTTCCATCCTCACAAAGTTTATCTGGTACAAGAGCTCAATGAAGACGATCCTGATCGTCGGGTTGAATTTTGTGAAATTATGATGGACAGAATTGATAGAGATCCTTTTTTCTTGTACAATACAGTATTTTCAGGTGAATCTACTTTCACTTTAAAAGGTGAAGTTAACAGGCAAAATTGTAGATATTGGTCCAACACAAATCCTGATTGGATGTTGGAGAGTCACAAACAATATCCACAAAAGATTAATGTTTGGGCCGGTATCTTGAATGATACATTGATAGGCCCTTTCTTCATTGATGGTAATCTTAATGCCCGTGTATATGAAGAGCTTTTCAGAAACTAAATTGTACCAAGAATAAGGGAGATTACAGGCGATAATTTTCAAAATATTTGGTTCCAGCAGAACGGAGCAGCGGCTCATTACGGTAGGGAGGTTCGAGCATATTTTGATACTCAGTTCCCTCAAAGGTGGATTGGAAGAAGGGGTGAAATCGAGCGGCCTGCTAGATCTCCTGATCTGACGCCTCTCGACTATTTTCTTGGGGGTTATTTAAAGAGCAAAGTATACTCAACGCACCCGCCAAGCTTAAAAGAATTGCAGAATCGGATTCTGCAACAGCCTACTTTGATTGATAGGGAGATGATTCGTAATGCTGTAACTCATTTTTACAATCGCATAGCTTTTTGTCAAGAAGCTCAAGGTTTTCAGTTCGAACATCTTCACTGAAGTGTGAGAGGCAAGGAGACTCACGCTAATCAAGCACACTAAACGTGAGAGGCGAGGGGACTCACGCTAATCAAGCACCCCGAAACGTGAGAGGCAAGGGGACCTTATAAAAACCTTGAAGATCATCACCAAGATCAATATAGAGCTCACCAATGAATTCCTCTTTGAAATTTACTTCAGGAATTGCACTGACCTCTTGAAAAAGTTTTTTAAGTTCAAATAACCTCTTCCTGACCTTGAACGTTACAATTGACCTCTGACTTGGGCACGTACCTGAATGTAGAATATTCCGCTCTATCGATTGCAGATGTAAAAAAGGAGGTTTCCATTTAAAAAAACAAATTTGACCTTCAAAAGCCCTGAAGGTGAACCTTAAGGTAAAAATGAAGGTCACCATTGGATTCCTCGTTGAAATTTACTTCAGGAATTACACTGACCTCTTAAAAAACTTTTTTAATTTCAAATAACCTCTAACTGACCTTGAACGTTACAATTGACCTCTGACTTGGGTACGTACCTGAACGTAGAATATCCCGCTCTATCCATTGCAGATGTAAAAAAGGGGGTTTCCATTTAAAAAACAAAGTTGTCCTTCATAAAGCCATGAAGGTCAACTTCAAGGTCAAAATGAAGATCACCATTAAATTCCTCGTTGAAATTTACTTCAGGAATGACCATCACTTTTGTGAAAAATATTTTACCTGAGGAAATATCCAACTGTCCCGAGACTTTTTAAACACCCTGTATATATTACATAATACAAAATTATTACTTCTGTTTTTATAATGCAACGATCATTTAGCGCACCATTTTCATAGCTTGTGTATCAGTTACATTATAATTCACTCACAATTGCTTCTTAAAAAGCAGTAATTTTGTTTTTATTTATTTAGAATGTCCTCATAAGTAACACTAATGCCATATAGAGTATACTATAACTATTATTATTATTAATACCTTATATACCGGTGAAAATAGAACTTAAAAATATTGAACTTCCTTCCTGTAGACATATCTTTTAGGAACGAATAAGTCACTAAAAGTCCGCTTAGCGCAAAGAACGTATCAACAGCGAAAAGGCCCATACGTATGTACAAAGACTTCCAGGATTTAAGCCACTATTTTTTGTAATTACAAATAATAATTAGTGAAATATTTTATTGTTATTTTATTATTGTTTAATATGCAAATCAATTGTATATTAAGGAAGAGTTACATGCTAAACATCACAGTAAATCTAAAGGTTGGATAAAAACATTGCAAAGAGTTGACAGCTACATTTAAATTTGTGAATGGTGTTATAATTGTTAATGTGGTAGTCCATATTATTGTTAAAGGGATGCAGCATTTTGATCCATTTTTTTTTGGAAAAAGTGTGAGATTTTTCTGTAACTGAATCCAGTATATTGTGCCCCGCCTCCCTCTAACGATTCTTTATTTGCAAAATTTTGTTCAATAACTCACAGCATAATAATCATAGGAGTTCACATTAACCTTCATAATGGTGATCATACACTCATGAACAAGGACAATCCAACACATACTTAAAGATCGAATACCATATAATGCAGAGAATGAATTGGAATCTGCATTCATATTTAAAATGTTGTGTGCACTTTTGTACAGTGACAACTCGGTCAAGTTACTCACAACTGCAGATTGAAGAGGATTACTATTTTGGATGATATCCAGAAACGTACAAATTATTAGGAAAATCACAAAAATAGAGAATAGTGCCCTGTAAACAAGAAGAATTATAAAAATTTGTTATAATAATAAGTTTATGGATACTGTATACGTTGAAAATCTATTACTTTTCAAAATGTATAGAAATAAAAAAAAAATTGTACTTACATCGATGTGATGCTTCCCTTTGACCATCTTTGTGGACCAACACTTGAGCAAGTAGCACTTGCTCTAGTGATTTCTAAATCGTTTGCAAACTCAAGATCATTGATAGCTCTAGTAAGAAACGTCTCGACATCATCTGCATTACATGCTGATGGAACGCATATTGACCAAGTTGGTGAAACAGAAGTTGAAATCTTCTGATTCGTCAAATTTACTCGATACATACAATGTCGCCCACGAATTTTTATATTTCCTTTCACCGCCTGAACTGAATCACATTCGTCAAACATTCCCAGATCCTTAACATTCCCTAATAAAATGCCAGACGGAATCTTTGAAGACGAATCCAGCACTGAAAAGATGAAAGAAATTTTATTTCATTATATGTGATTTTCGTATTAACTTTCATCACTTTCATCACTTTCATCAAATATATTAAAAATGCATAGTTATTTTGACACCATTTGTCGCTATCATTATCAGATAGAAATTGGCACCAGACTTTAGCAAGATGGCAATTTTTGTAGGCACTCCTAATATTTAGCAACAAATTAAATCCCTAGGTATAAAATTATGATCCAAAAGTTGATCATTATAGTGTTACACTACTTCATTGTTGTGCAAGGCTTTGATTCACTGTTAGATCAAACTTTGACGGCTCGAGACGTAGCGTGAAATTACCAAGCACTGCTTAAGAAAATGATAATCTTGAAATATAAATTGAAATATGATTTTAAACTTTTTAATGAAAAAATATGTTCAAGGGATTACAGGAAATATATGCAACCCATTATAATTTATCCTATGAAGAAAGCATTATCAGTTGTACGATTAATTTTCAAAAAATGTATTGAGGGATTGGGTGCAATAACGATGCCCTTGCATTAATAGAAGTTACTTATTTTTAATTTGTGTTGTACATATAACTTCATGGAATACAATCGAAAAACAAATTGCTTCTGAAAATGCAAGAACACCTCTTAGCACCTAATCGGTCAATTGTATGTTGGGATTTCCAGGGTGTAATCTCCCGTGCAGAAATGTGTTAATAGCGCAAACAGGGCCCAAGCTTGGAAAAACCAAGCCCTGGCCTAGTGATCTAGCCTGGGCCAAACTCTAATGACACGCCAAATCTGGCCAGTGCCAGGTTTTATTGCCAGGATAGATGGCCCAGATGGGACAGGCTTGGTCCTAGCTTATTATAGATTCCTAGTTATTCTTTATTCATTTTCTTAATTAAAATTCAAAATTAAGCAGAAGTATTTTTTATTTATATTTAAACTCGATTTCCCTAGGAACATTTAGAGGAGCGATATTAAGGTTAATGCCGTAAGAGTGACAGAGATGGTACGAGGGTAGTTCAATTAGTCCTTAGAATGACCAACATATGGCGCGCGAATCGCTCCAAATCATCTGTTTTCAGTCAGCACCACTCCCGACTAGATATATGGTGCAGTCACAGTCCACA
>NC_046663.1:85966727-85982428 GCF_010883055.1 Belonocnema kinseyi
AGCTCCAAGGAGATTATGTTGAAAAATAAAAAAAAATTTACCCAAAAAAAATTGTTTTTATACTTCATTCTAAGGACTTATTGAACTACCCTCGTAATTAAGCACTCTTAGCGCTGCATTGTGCCTTTGAATGTAGGTCGTTCCCGCGTGAGTCGGACAACTAGATAGTATGTGAGCTAAATGCTTGGGGTGTGCATGGCACGCCCTGCAGCTACCATCAGGAATGTCTTAGCTCAAAATGTGGCGACGGTATGTTAAGGTGGAAATGACACCGTCTTGGCATGCCAAAATAAAACCCTCTGTACCAGACTTCTATCCGGGCGATTTAAGGAAAGCAAACGTTAACTCACAAGACATTGACTGATCCTTCACATTTCAGCAGCCTCCTTCGCTGCTTTGTACAGAAACGCTCCTTTGCTCACTTTTTCGGGATTCCTGACTATGTTAAGAAGAGGGTCTCTTCCATTTGCAACTCTATGAGCTGTACCCAGAATAATCCTGTTGTGAAGACATTCAAGACTCAATATTCCGCGACCACCTTGACGGTGTGAGTTGTACAGTCGCGGAACGGAAGACTTAAGATGCATGCTTTTGCTCATGTGCATAACCTTTCTTATCCCGATATCCAGGGGTCTGAGCTCGTTCTTCGTCCATGGAACTACTCCAAATGAGACGTTTGTATCTGCTTCGGAGAGTATCCTTTATAGATGTCACATCCTGAATGCGGCTCTGTGGCACGCCCAGATATGTATAAGTCTCTCCAGCGCAAAGGTGTCGTACAGCGCTTCTATCAACGAGCTCAGGATCTTCAGGGATGCCAGTAAGTTTTCCTCGCTTCAAATAAACCTTAGCGCATTTGTCTAACCCAAATTCCATTCCAATTTCCTTAGTATATAGTTCGACAATCCCTAGAGCTAGATGTAGTTGCTCTTTGGTTTTAGCATAGATCTTAAGATGGTCCATGTAAAATACATGAGTGACCTTGTACTTTCGATCTGCAGGTTTGCCGCACAAGTACCCGTCAGAATGGCGAAGTGCTAGAGATAGTGGCAATAATGTAAAGCAAAAGAGGAGTGGGCTCATGGTGTCGCCCTGAAAGACACCTCTCTGAAAGGTGACCTTGTTAGTTGTCCCACGATTTTTTCCAGATGAGATAGTAAATCTGTTTTTCGAAAGCGGCATCAATCTCTCTAAGCACCTAACTATTTGCGGATGAACCTTTAAGATTTCCAAAAGACAGATGATAAGTCTATGGGAAGTCCAATCGAAAGCTTTCCGATAATCAATCCAGACCATCGATAGGTCACGCTGGTAGAATGCTGCATCTTTGCAGACACATCTATCGATGAGCAGGTTCTCCCGACATCCCGCTACGCCTTTCTTTGAGCGAATTCATTAACATAATTTCTGTAAATCCACCAGAATTCATAGAAATGATACATATTAGAATTAAGATTACGAAAAGAAATTAAAATTTTTATTTTGCAAAATTATTCTGAATTTCCCGGAAATGATTTTTGTCTACAATAGATGATCAGTCATGATGGATTCATCTTTAACAAACACTACAGAAGCTCATCTCACGTTTAATATGAGGTGTGAAATCCAACCCTCTACAGCTGATGTGCCGATTGATCCAGGAGTAAGAAATGATTCAAATATTGAAAGGGTCCCGTGCAGAAATTTTTGTGTGGCGCCGGTCTGGCCCCGATCGGGAAAAAGTGGGCCCGATAGGGTAATCTGTCTAGCGCCAGGCCGTAAATAAAACGCCCTACCCGACCGGGCTCAGATCTGGACATCCAAAATGTGGACCCGATCTGGCCCAGATATGGCCCCTTTAATTTTTTATTTCTATAATTAGTAAAATTTCAAAAGTTTTTAAATTAATATTTTTCAACTTTGCATTTTACAAAACTTCAATTTTTCAATTTTCTTCATTATTTATCATTATACATTATATCTCATTTTCAATATACTACATTACATTTTCTGTTTGTATTGCTTGAATTTATCGATAAGAGTTTGCATTTTGAAAAAAACTATTATGCATTGACAAACAATGTTTAAATTTAGAGCTATTAAACACACACACAAATGAATTTTAATAATAAATATTTTTTAATCTTCTTAATATTCTTTTGGAATTATTTTTGTTTCACTCTATTTTCAGAATATCAGAAACAAAATATAAAATTCTAAAAAGCTGGAAAACATTTTTTTATTCACATAAATAGTAAATGCGCTCAAAAGGACGACGCTTTCTCGAATACATTGCTGGAAATCTTCAGAAGCTAAAAATCTACTATTTGCTTTTGGCATTTTAAGTTATATGAAAGAAAAACAATATCACGACGGTAACAGAAAACTTGACATAATCTTTTCTAACCTAAACCGACCCGACGTGGTTCTGACGTGAGCCACATCATCTGCCCCCTTGGGGCCACATGTGGAAAATCCGATCGGGCCCAGATCGAAACTCGGCAATTTTATGCACGGGGTATACAATAATTTATTATTGCCTGACTCCGCTCTGTGGCCAAATATCACTCCTACAATTATTGAGGTTACTGTGAAGAAGTTATTTTATTGTTCTCCCAAAACAAATTTAGCTACAAGTCGATTGAGCCGTTGGAAACATATAGAACCAAGTTTGAGTGAAAATGAAAATTCAGGCAATTAATTTCACGCTTACAAAATTTGGAGTGAAATAACTTCATGAAACTATCAACCAAGAGCGCTAAAAAGTTATAGAGCTCGAAACGCAGCATTGGAGATGAGTTTTAGAAAGATTGATGCGCATTATTCTGTTCTTAGCTTCGCATAATTAAGCATTTTGAGGTTCTTCAGACAAGATCTTTTCTCCACAAAATGGAAATTTTTTAATCCTCGTAGAACTATTAGGGAAATATTACATTATAATGACGGGACAAGTATGTCCAATTATTTCGAAAGAAATATCTTTTTATTATTATTGCGGAAAATCAAATCAAAATGAACTTGTCGAATTGATGACGACGAAAGTTTTAAGATTTGTTTTGTCAAAATTAAAAATTTCTAAGTATTATTATCTAATCCTTGATTGCATACGGGATAAATTACGTGAAGAGCAAATGTCTTTCACTTTGAGATTTGTAGAGCTGTGTTCTGATTGTGTTACGTAACAGCACACTTTATTTATTCTTAAAGTATTTGGTGATAATAATATCCGGATTAAAGATTGCCGTGGACAAGCCTACGATAATGGCTCGAATATTAAAGGTACAGAAAAGGGGGTACAAGCAAGAATTCTTGAAATAAATCGGAGAGCAAGTTATCTCCCATGCGGGAATCTAAACGGAAACTTAGTTAACGTATTATTTTCTGGGTCAATGCAACGATGGGAAGTTTTGTGTGTGCACGTGTGTTTGAGATTTAAACCTCTGTGTATTACTAGTTGGGAGAGTAGGAAAGATAGCGTGAAGCCATTCAGGTGCGACTTGAAAAACATAAGAGCAGCTTTGATATTCGTTTCTAACGATGATGAGAATAATTCCGACGTACGCCATGAAGCTCATACACTCGCTTTTGAAATCACTATAAGTTTAAATTTATTATAGCAATAGTCGTCTGGTGCGACATACTGTTTCAAGTATATATTTTTAACCAATCGATACAGACCTCTTCTACGGATCTTTTACTAGCCACCAAAATGTTAGAATCGAATCAGAAATATTTGCAAGATTACCGCAGTTAAGGTTTCGAAAGCGCATTGATAAACTAGTAGAGATCTAGAACTGAATTTTCAAGTGAATTTTGTTATGCAATATTAAATATTTCACTTGCATCAATGAAAGAACGATTCAAACAATTGGAAGATCATAATAAGATATGGTTATTTCTGCACAATTTAAAGAGATCCCCGAAAAGCATCGTTTAAAACAACTATGCTCTAAATTAGAAGAAGAACTTACAGTGATGAAAGCGATGAAAACGGCAAAGATCTCTATGATGAGCTCCTGCATTGAAATACAAGCTTCCGGATGTCGCGGAAATTTCAATAGCTATTTTAAATTTTATAGTTAAAAATAGTTTGGATGATACTTTCCCTAATGTACTCGTAACTTGAATCGAAGCTTAAATTGGTCAAATCATATCTGAGATCAACCACGTCATATGACGGGTTGAGCTCTCTCGCGACGTTTTCAATAGAAAACGAAGCATCCCAATGAAAGGATTCCTCTGAACTTATTAACGAGTACGCGCAAGTAAAATCTCGAAGGATTAACTTTTCTTAGCACATTGTCTCTGATATAGCCGAATTCTGTGTCTATTATATATATTATATGTATTCTGTATAACATTTTGTATACATAAATCGTGTATGAATTAAATTTTTTTCAATTATCAACAAAACACAAAATCGTATTCATTTTTTATTCTAATTTTTTTACCGCAATTCTCTGTAGCAAGACTTTAATAATATTTATATTATTGAATTCATTGATTTTACCCAGTCTTGATGGCAACACCGGTTTTTGAATATTTTTTATACGCTGCTTTGAAAATTATTCTCCGAATATATTTATATGCAATTTAATATTAAGGCATACTACTTTTTACCAACACTTCATTTAAATTTTGATTTCAATTAAATTTTTCAATAAATAATAAATTCATCCCGGGTGTCACTAACTGGTCGCATGTTGGGTGCAATAACGGCCGATTTGCAATTTTAGAAGTAACTTTTTTTTATTTGCTTTGCTCATATATTCATGAAGCAAAAATTAGAAACATGTTACATACATACATACACACATACATATTCCCATAAGAAACGAGTCAAGCGGCGTTCACTGTTCACGTTTCGATCCCCCCGAAACCAGTCCAAGGCTATTTGAAGACAACCCCCGACACTTGACTGAAAGCGAGAGTTTGGTTTATACACACAAAAAAACAAATCTAATTTTTCAAAAATGTACATAATCTACATTAAACATGCTTCACGCAATGTTTTTATAATTTTTTTTTACATATCTGAAAATTAAGTTACTAAAATAAACTCATAGTTTAAAAATTGTAGGTTCTTATAGCCTCCCTTTTCGAGATGAACATGACCCAATTCTTGAGGAAGGGATTATTTATAGGAAGAACTAAAGATATGAAAAATTTATGTAACTGAAAAGAAAATATTTCAATTGATATTCATTAAATAATTGGAAATATATTTAAAATAATAATATAATAATATAAATAAATAAAAATCAACAAATAATAATATATTCAAAATAATTCTTTTTACTTTAGAGCAAAAGAAAGTTACTTCATCGAATTAATTTTCTTGTGAGCCTCTCTCATTATAAATAATATCCTCACAAATGCTCTCTTTTTTCAGTAAAATCTATTTTTCTCACAAGAACAATCAAGATAAAAATATTTAAAAAACTGTTTAAGTAAAAAATCAATCTGAAAATATATAACCCCCTAACCCCCCTAACCCCCTTTCCTTTTTTAGATTGATTTTTTACTTAAACAGTTTTTTAAATATTTTTATCTTGATTGTTCTTGTGAGAAAAATAGATTTTACTGAAAAAAGAGAGCATTTATGAGGATATTATTTATAATGCGAGAGGATAACAAAAAAATTAATTCGATGAAGTAACTTTCTTTTGCTCTAAAGTAAAAAGAATTATTTTGAATATATTATTATTTATTGATTTTTATTTATTTATATTATTATATTATTATTTTAAATATATTTTCAATTATTTAATGAATATTAATTGAAATATTTTCTTTTTAGTTATACAAATTTTTCATATCTTTAATTCTTCCTATAAATAATCCCTGATAAAGAGTTCTAAATTGGCATCGAAACATGTTCGTTCCCTAGCAATATGAAAAGACGGAGAAGTAAAAAAGCAAGAAATTGGATTTGGGTGACTTTTGTCTTTTTTCTCCCTCTTTTTTCAGTTGATATTTTGTTGTATGTAATGATCCGAAAAGTGAGGTAGCTTGACAGTCTGTTTTTTAATAGTGAATCTTTTTCATGCTCATTTTGCATAAAATTACTCATGAAAAATTATATTTTTGTTTAATTTTTAATTTAAAAAAACATCTCATATAATTTGGAGATCAATCGAAGGTGCACAAATTTAAACTTACTTTTAAGAGCCCATGTTTCTTCTTCTATAATGCTATTTATATACGTGAGAAATTGTTCCCCACAACTTTCTTTCGGATATTCATACCATTTTTCAGTCTCCGTAAATGTTGCCAACAAAGATTTTGGTTCCAGCTCCTCAAAAATATCTTCAATTTTCTCTACCGATTTTTGACAGTCGCCCATTGTCACAAGGTATCGTAAGAGTATTAATAATAGAAAAATTTTCTGCATAAAGTCCATTTTTCCCGAATTTTACAAAACAAAAAATTTAAAGTTTAAGTTGAATAACTTAAATAATTTAATAGAAATAACTTAACATTAACTTTAATAACTTAAAGAAATTAAATAAACAAGCTTTACTAATAACTACAGCCGAATTCGTCGAGTCTCCTAAAGTAACTGACTGATCTAGATTACAGAGATGTGCCCAGCGGGAGTGGTGGTAGAGGAGTACAACTAACTTTTCAGTATAAAATTGTAATAGTAACTAGAGTTTTAATTATTTTATTTCTGTACGTTTAAATTTATTTTCAATTAGTTTAATTAAAAAGAGAAGTTTACAAAGTGTTTTTTTGTTGTAGATTATTAAATATTTTAATATCGCCGTTTATTACCTTGTATGTCCAATGGACACAGATTTTGACTGATACTTTTTGCAGTATGACAATCTATTAAAATCATTCACAAGGTAAAAAGTTGACTCATAGAAATTAAATATAATTATATAATCTCAATCCTATTCGTTATCAATAAATTCAGATACGTTTAATTAAGTAAACGAAAAACTTTTCGGACAGGTAATTTTGAGGCAGGATATTTTTATAAACTGAAATCAGGTGCAAAATTATAACCTTCAAACTTAAACTTCATTTTCTCGGCACTATATGATTTCCTTTTATCATACCAAAAAAGATGTTTTTTTCATCAAGTCCTATGTATACATTTTTAAAAAAGTTGAATATTTCGAACCTGAAATTTCTTCAGCTTGAATCAAAGAAACATGCTGTTATTTTATTTTTTCAAACAAACAGAACATTTTATCAAAAAGAAAACATGTTTTTTGGCCATTTTCAAAAAAATCTGAATTCAACAAAAAAATTCTTTTTGATTAAAATTTTTTATTATTACTCCGTGTCAAAAACTATAGATAGAAACAATGCGCCAAAATTTTTGAAGCAATAGGGCAATGTTTTTGAATTTTCAAATCAAAAAGGGGAACAGAAGATACTAACAGATTTCAAAACAAATTTTTTTAAACTTTTTTCGGATGTCAACCCACAAATTTGTTTTGCTCAGCCGAAACGATTCGCATAATTTGGTCATTTTAATTATATAATAATTATTAGTTAAAATTTATTAGTATATGTTATGTAATATATACATAATTATAAATAAGATTTCTATATTAATAGAATTATTACTTTTTGAAATAAAAATTACCAAGTTCGTTTACGAATTTGAACGTAGCGCGCGCTTAGCTGAATGAATAAGTATGTCAAATAGTGGGAGATGGGAGGTTCATTTGACGTATTTTTCTTGACATCGTGAGCTGGCAAAACAGGTCTCATCGCGTGTTCGTGTGTCTGCTTTTATTATTCTCATTCGTATTAATTTGATAAGGTGTGTTGTCGACGACTGGCACACGGATTTAATGTAACTAACCTAATAATGTAACTAACCTCATTTCCTGATAGACGATACTATCTAGCCCCATCCGACCGCGTGCAAAAGCGCTGGCTAAATTTTGATGTCAACCGTGAACTAAATAGTAAATAAAAAATGAAGTATTAATGCAAAAAATAAGTTTGTATCACACCGCTATCATAAGTAAGATTTTAGGTACTGTAAACGATATATAAAATAGATATTTTTAGGATAAGCCGTAAAATTGTTTACTTAGGGTACAGCGTACTATAAAGTAACTGTGACCTGATTGGCTGATGGGCATTTATATCTGTACTTTATGGTACGATGATTGTAGTGACCCCAACCTTGGCATGTAGACGTACACTTAAGTTAACTGGTGTGCTAAAAAATAATGTGTAACTCTACCTTTTCCTCGAGAATTGATATGGATTGGACTGGAGTAGATAGGATTGGAATGGATTGGATTGGAGAGGAATGGAGTGGATTAGAGTGGAATGTATTGAACTGGATTGGGGTGGGTTGGATTTAAATTGATTGCATTGTATTGGATTGGAATGAATTAAAGTGGATTTGATTGGAATGAATTAGATTCGAGTGGATTGGAATGGATTGGAGTGGATTGTATTGGACCCGAATGGAATTGAGCGGATTCGATTGGAATTAATTGGATTGGATTAGAATGAATTGGAATGGAGTGGATTAGATTGGAATGCATTGAATTGGATTAGAATAAATTGGAATGGATTCCCTCTCAGTTATTTAGATTTGGACTATATTGTACGTACGAGCAACTGGTGTGAGAAAAAATAGTGTGACCCTCGGCCTCTGACTGACACATTGTCTCGTGTGAATTGTAGTACTCGTCTCGTATCGGCTATACACATCGACTCCGACTCGTGCTGCAACGTTCACACTCGGCCAAAAAATTGCCATTTGGGGTCCTAGTATCACAAATAACTATTAAGTGATTTACAGTGCACGTAAAAAAATAAATCATTTTACTGATGCAGCTTCATGGATATTTTCGTATAAATTATTACCGTAGCAAAAAAACGAGACCATCGAATTTAGTGTGGTTGCGGCCAATTAAATTTTGTATATGCTTAACTATAACATAATATAATACGCATTGTTTTTAAAACTTATTCATCATGTAAATGTATTGAATGAAGTTATTTTTCTTTGTGACGTGCGCGGAAGAAAGGGGGCTTACTCTAAAAAGTGTGATTTTTCAGTGCGAGCGGTCAAAGTCGACCCGATAGACCGGACTTTTAGGAGAGAGGGAAGACTCACGAAATCTTCCCTCTCCAATTACCACACATTTTCACGGAAGATAGGTCGTAGACGCGGTTCACAGACGGGGTATAGATGAGACGCCCTGTAAATGGTTTGGTGAGTGATGGGAGATGTTTCACGGAATCTCGAGCTAAAATCCGATTTCTCGGGTACCTAACTACTCAATTATTAGCAATAACAACGCTCGGATTTTTTCCCTGATGGTTTAATTAAAAAGAGCAGCTCAAAGGCTATAGAGATGTGTAAAAACCTTGATTTCCATTTTTTTAGAGTAAGCCCCCTTTCTTAGGCGCACGTCACATTTGTAAGTTTTATTTACAAAACGGAAAGGGCATATAATATCATATTAATTACGTGTTTTATGTAGAATAGAGAAAAACTCAAATTCTACAATGTAAAATTGAATCAAAAATCAGTCTTGAAACTTTAATTTAACATGTACAAAAGTAATTTTATTGCGAAATGATGAATGGGAATTTCATTTTCACAGCAAGTTAAACATAATTATTTTTTGGCTCTTTCAAAGACTTATTAAAATTGTTGTGTTGAGTCTTTAAAGTTAAAACTTACCGCGTTATGTTCATTCTTAGTCCAACTTTTCATAGGTGTAGCCCTTTTTTAAACTTTTGATGTTCAAATATTAAAATTTTCATCTCAAAATTTGATACTATGTATATTTTGTTCATATTTCGCGGCTGAATAACTCGTAGCGAGAAAAAACAAAAAAATTAGTATTTACAGCATATATATAAATCAGGTCACATTAAATGTAAATCCTGATTTTAACCATTTTTTCCCAGAGTCATTCATCCAACACAAGTTTTGTTCATTATATCCCAATAAAGTTATTTTTGTAGTATAAAAACTGTCGAATACGTCTGATTGCATTCAATAGAATTTTAAACTACAGAATTTAAGTTTTTCTCTATTCTACAATGTACATAAACCCGATTATAAATGCTTCGACTTGAGTTCGACTTGGTTATGCCTTGACTTCGTCTCCAAGACATCGATGTCTGGCTGCGTCTCAAAACTGAGTCGAAACATAGGCCTTCGTGTTACTTTTATGGCCACGACAGGTAAAACGGCGTTTACTTGTCTTAAGTCGAGCCTTGACGACGTGTACTTGACACAAGACGATCCTTGCCTTGGCTGAGATCATCGAACCTTTTTTGGCTCATAAATGAGATTAAAATTGATGAATGCAAAATTTGTAATTATTAAATTAGTTATTTTTAATTTAAAAATTCAGAATCGGTGGGTCTAAACGAGTATAACCCTTAAAAATTTCCTTCAAAAAAATAAAAATTGTAATTTTCTAGAAGAATCTCTTAAGCCGTTAGAAATACGTAAAAACAAACAACATTTTCGGTATCATCGTTAAACAAGTATAATACAAATAACAATGCGTAAATAAGTTGATTTAATATATATTGTATAAAAATATACAAGAGTGTTTAACCATTAACAAAGATTAGCTTTTATGACTGTAAGAATTACCCTTTTTGTTATTCAAGTCAAGGCATAAATTTTTTTAATTTCATGAATTGTATGAATGCCGTGAATACCGTTAATTTAGTGAATTACATGAATTACATGAATGTGCATCTATATGTACCCCCTAATAATAGTGCGCTACCGAGTAAAAATGCTTCGACTTAAGTTCAACTTGGTTATGTCTTAAGTTCGGCTCCTACGCCGTGAGAAATGCGTGAAAACAAACAACATTTACGGTATCATCGTCAAACAAGTATAATACAAATGAAAATCCTTAAATAAGTTGATTGAATATATATTGTATTAAAATATACAAGATTGTTTAATCATATAACAAAGACTAGCCTTTATGACAGTCAGAATGACCCTTTTCCTTAGGATAGGTATACACTCGAAGTTATCAACCACTCGTGTTGGAGTCTAAAAAATCCGACTCAAAAGATAAATTTATGTCTTCAAGAAATAAGAATTTATTTTCAAGACATAAATTGAAGTCTGGCTCCGTCTTAAAACTGAGACATGCTCAAGTCGAACTTTTAGACTTCAGCATGTCTTGATTGGGGGCAATTTAAGTCGAAGCATTTTTACTCGGGCAGTCATACATTTTTGCCCTATTTTGTTAACATCTTCGTAAAAGCTAGTTTTTTTCTGCATAAGTGCATTTGGGAATTAATTTTTTATTTTTAGGATTGTAAGATAATTGTAGAGATACAATGCAGAGATAATTTTTATTAATCATAACGAGAATATTACAAAAGTAAAGTTTTGTTCCGTGCATTTGGACCATTGCTTTCCCCTCAGGACTCAACGAAGTGCAAAGTTTGAAGTTTGTAGTGACAATACCTTATCCAAATCCACAGTTTGGACCAATCGTCACTAAATTTGACACACATAGTTTCTGGGCTCCCAACCAGATCATTAGAGTATGGGGGAGGGGACACAGCTGCAGTTTTCGGCCAGTTAACATTAATTTTTGAAATCTACTTTATAAAATTCAAATTTGTAATTTGTTTACAAGTCATGTTGGAATTTCATAGTTCTCTTTTGCCTTCTCACAGTTTTCTTCAAGTTTAGTTTAAATTTCACTGTAGGCTTCGCATTTTTCAAAAACAAATTTGACGACTTCAGTAAGAGTTTTATGATTTAAAATTTAAAAACGCCCTTTCATTTTATTTTTTCAGTTTTTAATTGTTCTTTCGAAATTTAGCGTCTTCCTTAAGCTTTTTAACAATTTCACAAGTGATTTGGAATTTGTAGAAATTGAATTCGAAAACTTTGATACCATTTTTATAATCAAATTTCGAACAATACAGTTCCCATGTTTTGTATTTAAGTTTTTATTTCTATTTTACTTTCTCAGAGTTTTTGTTTAAATTTAGGTCAAACTTCACTATCGAATTCACATTTTTTAAATTAAAATTCTGCGATAAATACTTACTTAAATTACTTGAATTACTTAGCTTTGCGTTTGTGTTCGATGTATAGTATACTGTTCCGCGGCGGCGAAGTCGCCATCAAAGGTCACAACAAGTATTAAATAAAAAAAATCAGTTAAATTTAAACAAACAAGACGAACTTGAAACGAAATACTTAATTTTGCAGTTCAAACATTAATTTTTAGCAAAAATAATTTATATCATACATTAGTTAAATTTACAGCCAATATGATGTATTTTCTGACAAGAAGATTAATTGCTACCAAAAAGTTAAATTTTCAACTAAAAAATTAATTTTTAACCAACATTTTCTTGTAACAAAGCAGTTAAATTTTGAACAAACTAGTTACATTTTTAACCAAAGAAATGTATTTCTAACCAAAATAAATGAATTTACAAAGAAGAATGATAATATTGAAAACAAAGTCAACTTTCAAACAATTAGTTGAATTTTTAATTAAAAAGATCAATTTTTAAGAAATCAAAAACAAAGTTATATGAACTATTTAAATTTTCAACCGGAAAATGATTTTTCAACCAAAGAGGATAATTGTTGAGCAACAAGATTAGTTTTCAACTAAAAGAGATGATTTTTCAATGAAATACATGAATTTTCATCCATATGGTTTATTTTTAATCTAAAAGGCACGAATTTTTAACCAAAAATGGACAGTTGAATTTTCAGTTAATCCATTTTTAAAAGATGAATCTTTAACAAAGTAAAATATAATACTTCATATTTCAACAAAAAAAATATCAAAAATTAAAAGTCGTTGAATTCAACCAAAAAGGACGAATTTTCAATAAAACCATGTAATTTTTCAAACAAAATAAATCAGTTTTTAACCAAAAATAAAACAATAACAAATAAAGAACAATTTTCAACAAAATAGTTCAATTTTTAATCAAAGAGGAGAAACATAAACTGTTAAAATTTTAATCAAAAACAGTTGAATTCAAGCAAAAAAAATCTTCCCGCTACGCAGGCACATTCGTGCTCGATGATGCATTAACCTCGCGTTGCGCACTCGGTCTTTATATTTACCCATATTTGTGCGCAGATATTTTGAAATTAAAGGTCAAAGCATCGGCAACTGTCATTTGGTGATTGTGACTTATCTTTTGCTAATCTCAATTGGCATTAGCGAACACATTCTCATCACGTATCTAATGCTTCGTACTTTATTTCGTCGAAAATGCGAACTTTTCTACACATTATTCAACTTTACTGTATCAAATGTATAATATTATATTTATTTTTTTATCTCGGTCTGGGGCTGTTTATCAGACATTGCAAAATAAAGTACAAACCTCCTTTTTATTGATTACTTTAATATTTGTTTCTTATTTTGCATTCAATTTTATTCTTAGCCACTCTGAAAAATGTATATCATTTCAATAAATTTATGTTATTACCATTCATAATATGTATTATAATTGGAACAAAAGTATTTTGATTGTCTTATTTATATCAGTAAAAAAATGCGCATTCTATTAAAATAAAAACTACTATAAAACATTTTACTGCAACTTTTGTCGTTTTTCTTTCAATTTAATTTTTTCATATTCAATGTAAATGTAATTTAGGCGAAAAATTTTCCTACATAAATTTTATTGTATCTTGTGCCCTTTTTCCAAAAAGATTATTTTTTTACTTTTAATCTATTTTTATAACCAAAATTTAGAACAAAATTGTAGATATTTTTTGGATAAACAACGTTTGCCTTTTCATTTTGTTTGTCTCTTATGTCGTTTTCCCAAAAATTAATTTTTTTCGATTGAAAGAAAATCTACTTGTACTGTCTAAAAATAATTAATAACAATGTTATAGATTTTTATGAGGTGAACAATTTTAGTCTGTCAATTTCATTTTTTACCTTGTGCCGTGTTTAGCAAAATTTAATTTTAAATGTTATTTTTTACGATTGGAATCAAAACTACGTGCACTATCAACAATTATTTATGACAAATTTTAATGAGTTTTCGCTATTTTTTGGAAGAGCAACCTTTATCTATTGATTTTTTTATAGCGTGTGTCGTTTGTCCAAAACTTAAATTCTTTTATTTTGAATGCCCTGCCGCCCTTAAAATTTTCTTTTTCTTTGATTTTTGAAATTGTTAAGCATGTTATTCCTATGGCGGAATACATACAAAACTAAAATTCAAGCTCATTACCATCCTGACTATCATGTAAATCGGTTGCGTTAAAAACTGCTATTCGCCGAATTTTACATATATGTTACTGTGGGCGGTAAAGAGGTTAATGTTGGTTTTTACAAATAAAAACCAAAACTACGCGTACGATTGAAAAGTGAACAAGGAAAAATTTGTAGATCTTTTCAGAGAGCGCAATTTTAGTTGATTCATTTTTTTTTGTATGATCAAAATTTGAATATTCAACTTTTCGAAAACATTTGAAAAGTTCACATGATAATCTTGTTTTTTTTGGGGGGCGGGGGGATTTTGAAAATGCTATAACTCTGATCATTTTCTTTTAATCGAAAAAAACTCATGAGGATAAATTGTTGGAGTTTCTGAGTACTATATAGAATTTTTAAATATTGACAAAAATTAGTCGCGAATATTTTGAAAATGTGCTCACTTTTTAAAATTTTCATCCAAAATAGCTGGTTTACGAACTCGTTCTTTCTTTTTAGGTCTTAAAAACTGTGCCAAAGCTGAATCCAATCTGATCAATCTTTCAAAAGTTATCGTGTCTACAGAATACAGACTACAGACAGACACTTTCGTAAAAATCGTTTTCAAAACGTTTCAAAACGTGGAGATTTGATAAAACTCGACAAAGAGATTTTTCTCCAAAACAGTTGGTTTCATCATTTGGAAATCTTTTGCTAGTTTTTGCTTTCAAAAATAGAAAACTTTTGAAAACATGTACTTTGGAAGGTTCTTTCAGTAAACAATAATGTTATATATTTGTGAAATTGAGAACTATGCAAGAAAAACTGCCGTACTTAAAATATTGAATTTTTTTCATTTCGAACTGAATGACTGACACTTCGACTCTATTTTACGAATGAACTAAAACTTTCTATTAATAATGTATATAAAAAAGCTATTTTTCATATAAAAAATTTTAATTTTCGCAGAACTCTGACCCGAACAGATTGCGCATTCTGGTGATTTACCGGCAATTACCAGTAATCGTCGTAAAAACCGTAAATTTGTTATTATTTTACAGAAAAAAGGTTTTTAGAGTCAGATATTTCATTTACATAATAAATTAGACCTTCTGTTAAGTTATTTTGTAATTTTCTACATGTTAAAGTGATATGAGCCAATATTTTTTAACTTTATGAAAATTTTTCAATCATTGATAAACATTGCAGTGAAAGAATGTGTTTAGCACAATCAAAATCGTAAGTACGCATCATTTGAAGCATTTTCGTCTGAATTTGGTACATAAGTTATTTTGTAAATATTATTTATATGCGGTTGGAAGTAAAATAGTTAAATAGTGTGCCACCTGTAAAAACAGCTTCTTTTAAACGGTTTATCGCAACTTTTGTCCAAAAAGCTAATTTTTTTATTTTCAATATATTTTTATAACAAGAGTTTAGAACAAATGTGTACAGTCTGTCAAGTTAAAGCGTGGGTGGCTTTACTCGCAGTCGGTAAGGTGTATCGACATGATTTTGGTGTCAAAATATTAAGAAGAGCTCCCT
>NC_046663.1:85982528-85987180 GCF_010883055.1 Belonocnema kinseyi
AATTGTAAAAAAATTGCGATAGTCAAAGAATGACATTTTCAACCTTGGTGCTTTATAAGTGAATTTTAATTCATGATTTCTGAACATCCTTGATTATGTCTGCTTTCATCCAAACATTATCCAATTCGTGTATTTGTTTTCATTTACTCCTTATTATGTATTCTTTATCTATGTATTCTCCTTATGTGTGCTTATCGAATGTCTCGAAGAAAATGTTCAGATTTCCGAAATCTTGCGACATTAGTAACATTAATAACACAGAAAATTGTTAATAGCATTTTAGATTAATAACACATTCATTAGATCTTTTTAAGGTAAACAAACAAGGTAGGCAAACAATTCGTAGTTTTTTACACGAGTGAAACCCGAAATATCTCTTTTTATCAAAATGAATCATCGTGAAAGCATAAAATCTATTATCAACTTTTATCTATTTATTTTTTTCATTGTTTATGTCGTTTGTCCAAAGACTTATATCTTATATTTTTAATGTTGTTTTTTTACGAATAAAACAAAAACTACCCTTCATATCAAAATGTAATTGATAAAAAACTTTTGGATCTTTTTAAGGTGCACAATTTTTTATTTCTCTTCTTTTTTCCGCATCTTGCAAAGTTTGATCACTAAATTAAATTTATGATTTTTCATTATTTTTGGTTTTTTCAAAATTTGAATTTTCGATTATTCAAAACAATCTGAAAAGTTGTTATGATAATATTGTAGGGCTCTCAAAAAGCAACGTTTTTCTTCTCTCGAGTTTTTCTTTCAAGTCTCGCGCTGGTTAGTTTACAATTTTCATTTTGGTATTTTTTTTAATTTGTTGAAAACGCTATAATTCTGGTAATGTTCTTTTTATCAAAAGAAGTCGATGAGGTAAATTGTTCGGATTTCCAATTATTACGAATACCCGTACATGGAATTTCTAAATCTTGAAAAAAATTGTCTCAGAAATTTTGAAGATTCTCTAACTTTATGAATTTTCACCCAAAATAGCCAATGAACTTGATCTTTAGTTTCTGACTCTTAAAGAGTATATCAACGGCCAATATAATAGATTATTTTTTCAAAAGTTATCATACTCGCAAACAAACATGCATATGGAAAGGCAGAACACTCGTAAAAACCTGTATTTCGTGACCAGAAGTAATATTTTACATGAATGTAATAACTTTTTTGATGAGAATGTAAAAAATATCTGTACTCTGAGTACTGCCGTGATTTGAAATGTTGAAGATTTGGAATTTCAAATTATTTAGTTTTCAAGATTTATATTTTAAAGCTATATTATGAAATTTTGTTTGAAACGTTCAATTTTGAAGACTTGCAATGGAAAATTCTTTAATTTTAACGATTTGCAATTTAAACCTCTTTAATTTAGAATATTTGCAATCAGAAACTCTTGAATTTTAAATGATGTATAAATAATATAAATAACAAATTAATTAATTAATTGAAAACAAACAAAATTTTAATTAAATAACAAAATAAAATAAAAATTCATATAAATTGTCATGATTTTGAAAATTAAAAGTAAAGAATTCTCAATTAGCCTATGCTCTGAGGGTTCAAAGTTTTCTGATTCAAAGTAGAGAAATCCTAACACCAAATACAGGTTTGACCCAGAGAGCAGTTATAGATTTATGAACTTATTATGACTCTGACATTCACTCATTGTCAGTGATCGGAACGTAATAATTAAGAAATTTTAAAATACATGCGGGAAATTCATTAGTCGAATAGACTAAATTATCCGTAGAAATTGCAAACTGTACAAATATAAAAATAAACACTTAATAATATTAAAGAACAATGTATAGATATTGCACTAAAAGTTTTATCTGTTAGAATAAAAATATAATATGGTGAAGTAAATAAATTGTTACTTATAAAAAAAATATCAAAAGATGAGAAATAACAAAGATATATTTAGAAATAATCAAATAACCTTACAAATATTACAAAATATATGAAACAGAAATATAAATTATACATTTAATTTTCTCTCTGGTATCTATTAAAATAACCATGTCTTACAAAGCGTGGATATTTTAAGTTTGTTCTGAAATGTTGGCAATTTAATTTAAATTTAAATGGTTCTTTTCCAAGCTAAGTTTACCATCAGTGCGCCTCAAAGGTGTGCCGAGAGTTGCTTACAGCGTTCCAAGTAGCTCTGGGCAAACTATATGGGTGGGTGCTATCTACGGGGAGCGGTGGGTAGAGGGGAAGTGACTTTTTTCGCCGGACGCGCCGTCTATATTTATGGCGGGTAACTAAGCACGCACCGCATCTACGTTTATAATATCTTTGTTCGTGGGGAATACCATGGACATAGGAAACAAGGGACTATGCATGCTATTGCGGGGGTGTTGCAATGAGGGGGGAGGTCCACCACTTTTTGATGTCCCGCGACAAACATGGCAGCGCCCACATGTTTATATTTGCATGCACAGTTTGTCGGCAAAAATGCTCTTGCGCATAATCAAATGGCACATCGTAAGACGGCGGCTCTCCCACTCATGGAATTCTCCCCCCTCCCGTGGATTCAACCCCGCTCACCCAAGTTAGGATGACATGCCTAGTCCCGTGTTTCCTATGTCCATGGGGAATACTAATGGGCTCTGATCGGCCTGACCGCGCTAATACCTTACCATACCAGTCATTACCGATAATTACCATGGTAATGACTGGTAATCGCGGTAAAAAACAGTAATTTTTGAATTTTTTACAGAAAAAAATGTTTTGGAGTCATAAATGGTAATATTACAATAAATTAGACCCTTTCTTTACGCATTCTGTAGTTTCATACACGTAAAACACGTATAATATGCAATAATAATAACAAATGCATTTAGTTTGGAGAGCAGCAGACGACGAAACTCTCGTAACTTTAAGATTTTGGGCGGGAGATTCAAATTACTATTAGGGAAATATATGCAAGCTACTGAATGAATAAGACTTAAACTAATATTCGTGCTGTAGAAAAAACATTAGGCAAAATTGGTTAAATATTTAAATGTTTGATTTTTTATATTATTACCTTAATAAGAAGCTGTTGTTATTATGCTAATGGCACTGCTACTATTTTTTTTAATTTAGAAATTTCTTGTGTGGCTATTCGTAGTACGCGAACACTAAAAATTTAACCTAACCAAATTTATTGATAAACAAAATGATCAGATATATAGCATTTCCAAAATAGAAAATAAATAAATAAAAATGAACTTTATGCGCCAAGCAACGCATTATATAAAAAAAGTTAAGACACGGAAAACGTTTCTTTTTGAAAGTCCTACAAGATTTTCATGACACATTTTTTTATTTTCTTGATAAGTAGAAAATTAAAATTTGTATCGCACAATAAATAATGAAAAATAAAAAAACTCATTTCACGATAAAATATGCAAGATACAAAACAAGATAAATGAAGAAACATTGTGCTCTCAAAAAAGAATTAAAAATTGGTTATGAATCACTTTGTTATAAATCACGTAGTTTTTATCTTGTTTGCACAAAACAACATTTACAAATTTTAAACAAATTTAATTTTTGAAGAAACGACACAAGCTACGAAAAAAGTAAAATGTGTACTCCTGAAAAAACTACAAATTTGGCACCCATAATTTTTTGATGGACACGTAGTTTTTCTTTTAAACGTAAAAAGTAACATTAAAAATAAACAAAAAAATATTTTTTTGAAGAATTACACAAGGGAATACAAAAAATTAATATGCAAAAGTTGTTCACCCAAAAAGGATACACAAATTTGTTATTGTTAATTTTGAGATAGGACGAGTAGGGCATGTGATATTTTGTCATATGTGGTAAATCGGATACAGTTCCCCCAGCTTTTTTTCCAACAAAATTAAAAATTTTTTTTTAGTAAATTCGTAGATGCTATAAAATATCATAACGGACGTCCCCGGACTCTTTTTTTTAGGGATTAACGCACAAAAAAACTTATGCGGGGTCGTCCGTTAGCATGTTCGCTATCATGTCCCAACTCTTTAAGACAAACTAATTATTCTTCTAGAAAAGGAGCCGAGGGAACCTAAAACTGATAAAATCGATAATTTTCTGAGTATCACATGCCCTTAAATGTAAAAATTAGAGTAAAAATTAAAAAATTAAAACTTTTTAAAACGGCACAAGAGGCGAAAAAAACGACAAGACAAAAGTTGTTCAACCAAAAAGGATCTACAGTCTGTCAAGTTAAAGCGTGGGTGGCTTTACTCGCAGTCGGTAAGGTGTATCGACATGATTTTGGTGTCAAAATATTAAGAAGAGCTCCCTCTTTCATGCTTTTTGATTTAACATTCAGTTTGCTTTCAATTCTCATCTTGTTACCACGTTACAAAAAATGAGTTCCGTATACGCTTCGCGCTTCGAGGCTGTGTTCCTTTGTTCCCACCCAAAAGGTCCCAAATTGTCTCACAATCAAGCTTCAAAGTACATGGGAAAATCATCGTCGTTCGTCAGCAAGTGGGTAAAGCGGTATAAAGAGACCAAAAATGTTGATGACTTCCCAAATCGTGGTCACGATATATGAAACTATAATGAAACTATAAGAACTCATCTTCGTGCAAATGACGTAAAGTTTCGCCCTACAATGAAAAAACCATTGCTTGGTGAAAAGCACATCGAAAAGCGACTTG
>NC_046663.1:85987280-86013695 GCF_010883055.1 Belonocnema kinseyi
AACACGTGTTTTTTAATTAATATTTCGATTTTTCGGAAGAACTTTTGTGATTTAAAAAATACTATATACATTTTCAACCAAAATATCTTATCCAGAAATATACATTTTTTTTAATTATTGTTATTTTAAATTTAAACAATAATGTTTAAACACTTTAAACATTTAAAAAGTTGTTTATTTGGTATAAATATTTGATTATTTCAATTTAAAAAAATAATTTGTCAAAGAACAATGTTTTCCACACTTGTTTATCTCGAAATGTCTTTTTATAATACTTTTTTAAAAATTAAAAATATGATTTTTCGAGAACATTTTTTTTATAATTAAAAAAAAGACTACCGAAAACCTGGATCAAGCTTCAGATTTGAAAAAATTCAGCGATACATACATGTCAAACTTTTCTAACCTCAAAAAATCTTTCTACTGCCTTACCGTCATATTTTACGAAGAATGAGAAAATAAGAATTCGACTTCGTAGTACGATGAGGGCAGCACCTCGATAGGGCAGAAAATGTGATGTCCTATATATATAATTCCCCACTCCGACGCCTCGTACCGCATCTACGTTTATAATATCTTTGCCACGAAGCAATAATAAGGAGACCCAACTGCCAGTGGGAAGCCATCTGAAACTGGCAATAGAAACATTACCGTAAGTGATACGCACATTACAGGAAGATCTTAGATTAGAGTGCGCAGGTGCGCAGTTGTCCTCTTCCTATGCATGGAAAAGTGTGCGAGTGAGAAAGTTTGTCAAATTGACGTAAGTTAGAGAAAAATAAGATAAAAAAATAAAGGTTAAATTTCTAAATCATTTCTATTAAAATTAAAAGACAGTTAGGTAAAGCAAGAAAATATATTAGAAGTTTATTGTACTTACAGTGAAGGCTTTAAACAAACGAAGTGTATTTGCCTTCTTCGGCGTGTAACTTCGTCCACAACCCGGAACTTGACACCTCATGGCTTAGAACACATTTCTGACACTTGCATCAAAACAAACAAACAGAATCTCTCAACTTACGTCAATTTGACAAACTTTCTCACTCGCAAACTTTTCCATGTATAGGAAGAGGACAATTGCGCACCTGCGCACTCAAATCTAAGATCTTCCTGTAATGTGCGTATTCACTTACGGTAATGTTTCTATTGCCAAGTGGGGGAACGGAGTTAGGTCTCCTCATTATTCCTTCGTGGTATTCCCAGCGCCAACTCTGCTTGCACCTTAAGCAGTGCTGCCATCAAACAAAATAAACAAATGTAGAAACATTTCGTGAAACTCAGTGGATAATCGTCATCAAAAAACCAAAGAAACCTACATTCACAACTGAAATTCGCCCGCTAGAGCGCGCTCTACTCGCCTCCTTCGATACATTTGAATCGACCCTCTCTCTTGTTGTATAATCGAAGCGTCACGACTCGCGATCGCGAATCGTCGTGGAAGGTCGTGTCGTAGAAAAAGGCAAATGGCCGCCGTGGCGCGACGAAAGACTCGCAAGTTTCTACACGCGAGAATTATCCGGCATGTAAAAAATTATTAAGAATTACGCGAACCAAACATCCCGTGATGTGAGGACCGCGAGTGGTTTTCTTCTTTTTGTTCGCCGGCGATGAGCGTCGTCGATGATAATATCGGCACGGTGATGAAATCGGTGTCGGAAGGTGAGCTGGGCGTGGAAGAGGTTAAACCCAGCAGGGACCTAAAAACCCGGGACTCAGGATCTCGGCTAAAACGGACTTTCACCCTCCCCAAGAACCCGTTCCAGGGTGGCACAAGGATGTCAAGACGTCCGAAACATCCTCGCGACTCAAAGGAAAACGCTCTCAATTCCAAGGAAAACAGTCTCAACGCCAAGGAAAATGTCAGAAACAACATGCAGATTGAGCAGCGAACACAGAACCTGCAGCAGGTCCCCAGGTCCCACACTAATTACATCTACAATGAGAGAAATGGTGCGAAGAAGGTTTTCCGGACGCCTTCCATAAGGAGGATTTTTAGGCAGCTTGTGCAACGCGTGGGAGTGCAAAACAAAAACTTGTACAAAAATGAACTTAGCTCAAGTAGTGCAAGTGACCTCAGGGTGCCTCCACCTAGGCCTCCGCATATACCTTCAGATCGTGTTCCTGGTGTTACAGGACTCAGGAATCACGGTAACACGTGTTTTATGAACGCAGTGCTTCAGTGTCTGTCACACACCGACATCCTTGCGGAGTATTTTGTGCTCGACCGATACAAGGATGACCTCTCCAGGAGGAACAAGATTAATTCGAAGAAGTACGGTACCAAGGGTGAGATCACGGAGCAATTGGCACTGCTTCTTAAAGCGATTTGGAGCTGTCAATATGATCCTGAAATGAGCACGGCATTCAAGAGTGTCGTGGATAAGTACGGCAGCCAGTACAGGGGCAACCTGCAGCACGATGCCCAGGAGTTTCTGCTTTGGTTGCTTGATAAAGTTCATGAGGATCTTAATACTGCGACCAAAAAGAAGTACAAGATTATCAAGGTTAGTGGTGTTTTTTGTTTAGTATTACTAACTGGAATCCCGTGTAAGTTGAGAATTACTGTAAACAGGGTGGTCACTGGACTAGGAAACCGGGCATTTGACCAAATTGTGTATTATTTTTCAAATCTAAGTTCAATGGCTAACTTTTAATTATGAAATCATTCAGTTTACAATGCGTACTTCTAAAATCTTTTACTTTACAAATTATCCTTGTTTGTTCTTCATTTTTAAGTGTACATTTTCAGTTTAAACAATTTTAAAATGCAGTTTTGAAGACTTCAACCGTTAAAAGTAAAGAGTAAACTTTCTATAATTTTAAGAATTGAAATTATATCAGTTATAACGCTTTGATTCTTAAAATCATAGAAAACTTTGTTTTTAGACGTTTGATTTTTGGCACGAGAACTACCTTAAATTGATTAGCTGTACATATAAATTAATTAAAAAATTTTTAAACTGAACTGTATTTTGAGTCTCAACATTCAAACAAGAATTTATTTTACAATACGATTCTGAATCTGTTCAAAATTCAACCATTTGTAGATTTTAACGTTGAAAATTGGAGTTTTTCATATCGAAAGCAATTGTTCCATTAAAAAAAAATGTTAATTGGTAAGTAGTAATTTTGTATTTTTTATATTTTTATAAGTTTGGATGGAGGAAATTTTGATATGAAATGTTTTCTGATTGAAACAGGGACATTTTTTGTCCTTAAGATTTTTAGCGACTTGGAAGGGAGGAAATTTTGGTTTTAATTTTTTTCTGAATTAGAAGAGGACAATTTTTTATTTTATTATGTTTATTGAGTGTTATTTTTGCAGTTTAACGACATTATTTAATTAAAACTATTAAATGGAAAAGCGTTTATTTTATACGATTTAATTTTTTAGCCTTTGAATGAAAGATTTCTGAATTCTATTTTTTTTATGCTTCAATTTTTAAAGCTTAAAATTTAAACGATGTTTATTTTGAGTAACTATTTTAGCTTTAAGTGTTCGAATGTTTTTTCTTCTATTAAAATGTTCATCTTGTTTTAAAAGTTACCATAAAAATTGTATTTCGTTGTTCCAATATAACTTGTTTACATTCATAAAACAGTGAAGTTTCACATTGAAGCCTCGATTGAAACTGACAACTGCGAAATTACGGTTACTTCCTGCAAAATCTTCGTAAATGTTTTATTGAGTACGAAAATTTTAATACTCTCTGGGTTCTAGATATATAATATTTATACGAAATTATAAGTTATTCGATTTAATTTTTTCATTGCAATTCGTCATTCGAATGGGTGTACAATTTTTGATAGTTAATAACCGAATTCTTATTGCTGGTAAGAATTTGACATTTCATTGAAAATGTAAATGCTTTCAAATACACCGTACTTGCGGTTGCTTGCAGGAAATAGCAATGTACAATTTTACGACCAAAAGTCGCAAAAGTTTATGATGTAGATACAATTTTATTAACAAAGCTTTAAGGTCTGAAGCATGAAGGTTTGAGCGTCATTATTTCTTTAGAAATTTTGTTCAGCTCCCAGTTCAAGGCAACCTTTTAAATATGGGTAACTTATTTGAATATATCGTTACAAAAATATGTTAAAAGTGACATTTAGTTATGAAACTCTCATATTTTTAGAATTTTATAACCGCAAATAGAAATCACATTAATTAAAATTAAATGAAAAGCAAGAAAATCGACATCGGTATTACTGGGACTAGGGTCAAGATTAATCGGATAAAAATCGCAAAAGTTATAGAATTTATTCCAAATTTGTTCAAATTCGTCTAAAATTATTATAAATTTCAGCAAATTCTTTAAAATAATAAGAAAATTGGTCATATTATTAATGCACCTGAGTCACTTTTAGTCACTCTTTGGATTAAAAATTAGTCCTTTTCCGTAATCCCGAGAACAGTAAATTAAAAATTTACAACTGCAGATTGAAAAACTGTACTATTCCATTTATAAAATATTTGATGTTAAAAATGTCACAAGATTAGAATTTTAGGTTTGAAATATGAATGGCACAATAATTGCCTTAGTTGAAGTGACAAAATTCAATTAGTAACATCAACTAAGAAGATGCGTGTCTCAACTAATAAAATAGCAGTACCATATTTTAATAATTGAATAGTTAGCCTAACTAACCATTTTTCCGTAGTTATAAAATTATCATTCCCGATTTATGAGTAACTTCGCCCTTAAAGTCTCTTAGAAGGCCTTACAAAGCAGTTTTGAAGTGAAGCACCTTTGATGCCAAACTGAGAAAAGCAAGCGAGCGAGCTCGCTGAACATCTTTAAAAGTCAATGAGCTCGTTTGATGAAAATACATAGCCTCGAGACGACAATATGTAAACTAGCTATGACGATCATTGGTGAACTCTGTTTGCACATGTACTTACATAATGCTAATCATTGTGCAATCTTCAAAGTACTTCACAAGAAGGCTTAGACTTTCAAAAAGTAAGTTCAAATTTTGTTTAAGAATTGAAATTCGAATATTGTCTAATAATGACAACTTAAGAATCAATAATTTTAACTATCCAGAAATGACCAATTCCAAATTTTGTTATGTAATCATCGTCTCAATTTGATGCAGTATTCCTTTTAAGAAGAATAAATCAGCCCTTGTAAGCTATCTTATTTCCTGGACCTCTTTGCACTTCCAACCTCTCTTGTTGATTGAAAAAGTTACGTACATCTCAGAAAAAATACTTCCTCTCGATTTTTACCATTCCCAGGTTTCGTTTCCTCTTCCTTTCTTTTAACTCGCTAACGATGTTTAGAAGCCTTGGGCTCTTTTGTCGTTTTTTTTCTCTTCTTGTTCTTTCGAACGTGAAAAGGAGCCAGTCGGTCGTTCAGACGCGAAGAGGCCTTAACCCAATTTTGCTTCACGTTCGAAAATCGAGTACGAACCTCTACCGACCGCAGAGGTATGCAGATTAACTGACAATATAGGGGAGATACCAAAGTAAAAAAAAACACCTGAATTCTTAGTTCTTGAGAAAATTTGGTTGTAACGGGCGTCCCTAATTATTGTTGACTTCCGTTCTAGCGACTACCAACTTTGTACTCACTTTCCAAGAGTAGTTCGACCGTTCAATTCGAAAGTTCTTCATTCTCAACAAAAAACCTCAGGCTCCTGGTACTCCGCAGCTAATGAGTGTGCCTAGAATTATTCTTAGTTATAGTTTACATTACACAAAGTCCTGTAAACCTGTTTCTAACATTTTCCCATACGGCATTGAAGGTTCTATGAGAACTTGGCTCGTGGAATCGTGAAATTCGATTAAAAATTAACCGGAATTGGGTTATCTGGCTCTCTTGGACTATAGAAAGCTTCTGAAATCAATAATTAGATTGGCAAATAAATATTTAAAATAATTGCATCCAAGCATTTGGAAAGAGTTTTTTTCTTAGAGTCTTATTAAGTTAGCAAACGAAAGCTTTGATTTTGGATTAATTTTTTCAATTTTAAACATGCTTGAGTTTGAATTTTGATCCAAAAAATACTCATTTGTAAAGGCTTCCAATTAAAATAGTTTAATTTTGATTTTTTTAATCTTTAAGTAAGAAGGAGTTCGGGATTCTTAAAATTCTAAACTGTTTTGATTTTATGAATACCTCAAATTTGGAATTTTAATTTTTTTAAAGATTTCAAGTTAAGCCTTCAAGTTTATATACTTCAAAAGAATTTTTTTCTATACTGTCAGAAGAAAGTTTTTAAGAAAAATTGTGAATTTTATGTATTATTTGAAAATAAATTTGACGAAATTATAAAAATTATTAAGTGTAATGTTGTTTTCAATATAAATGAAATAAAAAAGGATTCCATTCCTAATTTTTTGGTCGGAAATTATTTATGTAGGCTGATGTGGAAATATAAATTCTTTGAATCATAACTGTTCCTGTTGTGGAAAATCTTAGAAAGTCTTCATATTCTTTCTAAAGGAATTTCTTAATCGGAAAGTATATCAAACGTCTTATTCTTAATAACTGTATATTTTTTCTTCAACGTCGTATTAAATTTATTTAATTTTGATGGCTAAACTTTATATGATTTTGGTGTCCGCTTTGAATGAATATTATTTACAGTGCACTTTAATCCATCTCATTTTAGCATTTATCTTAAAAAAATTAATTAATTTATGCAATTATACGTGAAATCTATAGTAATTTAAGGTATAAAAATGCAATTTAATATCAGACTTTGCACTCTTTACCTTTTTTCACATTTTTAAAAAGAATTCCTCTTTTTCGCCTACATATATATTTTGGTTGGAAAATCTACTATTATATTTCGTGTTCAGAATTCATCTTGCTGGGTAAAAATTGTATTGTTTGACTTGAAATTTAATAATTTTATTGAAAAATTAGCTATTTTTTCAAAGTCATATTTTTCGTGAAAAATTCGTCTTTTTTATAAAAAAATTCATCTTTTTTGGCTGAACATAAACTTTTTTGTTACAAATTCAACTGTCTTCTAAAAAATCGTCTTTTTTGCTTCAAAATTGAACTATTTGTTGGAAAGATTGACTATTATGTTAAAAAATATGTCTCGTTTGTTTGAAAATACGAATTTTTATTCTAAATGCAAATGTTGGACTGTTAATTCCTCTTTCTTGGTTAAAAATGAACTTTTTTGTTCATAATTGACCTTTTTCGACTTAAGTATGAAATTTTTTCTAAAACTTGATATTACAACTTTTTTAGTCAAAAAAATGAATATCTTTTGATATAAAATTCATATTTTTTGTTTGAAACTGCAACTATTTTTTATTTGAAAGTTCAGTTTTCTTGGTTGAAAATCACCTTTTTTGTTGAAATTTTATCTCTTTTCTGGTAAAAATTTTATATTTCTTGGTTGAAAATGCAACTGTTTGGTTGATACTAAATAATGTTTTTTGCTTGAGGATTCAATTGTTAATGTTTTTTGTTGAAAATTTACCTTGTTTAGTTGGAAATTTAACCAGTCGGCTGAAAATTCATGCCTTTTGTCGGAAATTATTGTTTTTCAATAGAAAATTAATCTTGTAAAAATTCATAAAATGAACAATCCAAAACTATCAAATTGTAAATACTAAAAAATGGATGTATAGAGGGGAGTACCCAATATGAGATACCAACTCTGTTTGGCGTGATTGTCGTATTTCTATGTACTGAATTTAAAAGTAATGTAGGTCATTCTAAAGGAAATTTAGTTTGCCATAAGAAGCTCAAATAAAAAATCTTATTAAAAATTTTTTTATGCTGAAAATACAAAAAATGTAAAAAAGTGCTTTTTCCAAACTCGTCAAACTATTCTCATAATATGAGATACCCCAGGAAATGGCTAATAAAGTGCAAAATAAAGTATTATTTTTAATGAAAAACTTCATTCTATGTTTCCGAAGTATAAATTTACTGCTATTTAGATATATTTAGTTTTTGCAGTAGTCACAAACACTTTTGTAACCAATTTCCCCGCGCAGCCACAGTGTTATTAAACCACAGGTATCTCATATTATGAGAACAACACCGTGCAACTATGCACTTACTACGCCTGACCTGTGCAATGAAAAACTTCAATACTATCGATATTTTCCTACTTAGTTATTCAATCCCCATCACTCCAGACAAACTTTACTGCTAAATACATATTTAATGAATAATAAATAGGGTTTAAAGAATTCCCTTCCAAGAACTCGACCACCATCGATTTCACAAAAAGTTCGCCTATAATCTTTAGAAGCCCAATGAAAAATGGACTACACCACGAAATTACTCTTTTCTTCAAGGGCTACAAGTTAGTGATAGAACCAACAGAGTGGGTCTCTTAGTTTAGCTTATACCCCGCTTTCTCATATTACGAGAATATCTCATATTCGAGTAATCTACTATTATTTGGCGGCAGTGTATTTTTATTATTTTCTTTTTTATAAGTAATATAATTTTAGAATGCATATTCAAAGTATCTTTGATTGAAAAGGAAACAATTTTGTTGAAAATTAGTTTTTTAAAACTTTTTTGTTTAAATTCTGATTCAAATTTTTTAACTAGTGAAAAGTTTGGAAACGCCCTTCCTTCCATATAAAATAAATTAACGATTAAAAATTCAGCTGTTTGGTTAATAATTCATCGCTCTCTGTTGCTTCTTTTTGTTTGAACAGTAGTCGCGTTTTTCAAGAACATTACTCTGTGCCTTTTCTGAATATTTATGAAAAATCGTTAAATTTCTCGTATAATCACTAAAAGGATCATTCAAATTTTGTAATTTTTCATCCAAACTAAAAAAGAATTAGTTTAATAAATTTTCGAGAGTTTTGAAAATTATTTTGACTGCTATCAAACTAGTTCCGATTGCTTCCTTTGTATCAAAAAAAAGCTGCTAATTGACTATCAGTTTCGATCGTCTTTTTACGCCAGGAATGATTAATCCTCGGAAGCAGTCATTCGCCTGCGCTAATTACGTCATTTGTTGCCACAATCTTGGAGAATCGTAGTACGGAAGAGTGTCGAATTTTAGACCATTAAGTTGCCGATGATTGAGCGTTTCTTTTTGACACGTTCAAAAAGATCAGAACAGCTGTATTATTATTTATGAATTTTTGTATATACAATTTTAGTAGCGTAGAGGCTGCATCATGCTGATTCATCCTTCATTTCACGTGGGTGTGATATAATGGGGCTTAACTCGCAATACGACAAATAAAACAATTAGTATTGAGAACCAACTCGGTTTTACATTTCAAAAATTCAAATTTAAAATAATTAATTTAAAGAGATATAATATGTACTTCAAATTACGAAATGTAGGTGCATTAAAAAAAAACAAATACCAGCTTCAACTTACAAAATATTATAAAATAGAACATTTATTATTCTAATTATTTCAATAATTTTTTATCGAATAAAAATATCTTAACTATATAATTTGTAGTTGGATGACATCAATTGTAAACAGTCACTGGTATATTTCTGATTACACATTCGATTCTTCATTTGTCAAATCCAGATAAGACTCAATTTCTAGGAAAACAGCTCCGAAGAAAAGCTAATAGACAAAGAAACTAGGTTAATACATTCGTTTATCGATAAAAAAAATAAACTGAAAGAGATTTTCAATCGTAATACGCTACAGTAAAGATTCTTTACTTGGTATCACATTTTTATCAAATAAATGGTTAGAAAATTATGAAACATTAAAAAGATATTCTTGTATATTGAACTTTGTACTTTGTAGAATATCATGTAAGATTTTAAGTCGAATTTGATCATTTATACAGAAAAAATGCATGGTAGACATTTGATCCAAATTTAAAAAACAAATCGTTCAAAATCCACTTATGAATTCTGAAAATATTTCATACTCAATTTATGCTTTTTATTTTTATCATCACAGAAGTAATCTTCAAATTCCTTTAATTTTATTTGTGATTTTTTTTCATCTTCGTCTGACAATAATAAATGTCCCAAAACAACTGAAATCCTAATGTACATTATAGTTCGATTATTACTTCCTAATGTACAATATTTTCAAATAATGTTGAATTCGTGATTTACCAAGATCATTTGCTCCAAATATAAATAATTACGCAAATTTTGAAATTTTCAACAATTATAAATGAATGATAAAAAATTGTATGAAGGTGACAAGATTTAATGTAAAATTTCGATAAGTAAACTTTGTTTAAATTTAGGTGAATTTTGTTAGCTTGGAACTGTATGTGTAGAAAAAATATCTTGGAACCATATTTGAAAAAAAAAGTTCTAAATCCGTCCATCAATTCTGAAAGTAATTGATAGCCAGTTTCTGCTTCTTATTTTTATCTTCACATATTTCTCGCTGTACTGCTTTTAATACTTTATAGATATATCGTAAAACCTTAAATTACAAGTTTAATCAGTGATTTTCATTTTCCCTTACATTCCAGGAATTTTAGTATGTCGAAGGTGACCACTAACCTTAAAAGCTAGGAATTAGCGTGGAATTTTAAGTACGGTGAAAACGGGAATTTGTTTTCAAAAGGCAATTTTTCAGATTTTTTCACTTTTGCAATAAATGTCATCTCGCTCTTTGAAAATAATATGTTTGGAATTGTGCTCAGTATTCCCAACCCCCTCTATTGAAATATCGATTTATACTGTATATTTCAGAATTTAAAGCATATATATAACTTAAATTCATTTAATTATTTACTGATAATTGGTTAAAGTTATAATTTAGAGAAACTCTTAATGCTTCGAAAATAAATTGTCTTGACATTTCGGGGACATAAAAGTATGTTCCCAAAAAGAGCATAGATTGAAGTATGATTTCCAATGGAAAATCCAAAATCTATATTTTAGATACTGGATTACAAATCTTTCATGGTTAAAAGTTTATTCTTTCTATTTTAAAAGTGTAAACTATTTTGTTAAAAAGTCATCTATTTGTAGCAAATTTAACTATTTTGTTCGTCATTCGTCTTTTTGTATAGAAAATTCGTCGCTTTGGATTGAAAATTTATGTTTTGGTAGAAAAGTAATATTTTGATGGTTTAAATTTTATCTTTTATGTTTTAAACTTAATTCTTTTTTATTGAAAAGTCTACTCTCATATTTTCGGTCTAGAATTCATCTCTTTAGATTAAAAGTTGTATTATTTGGTATCAAATGTAATTGTTTGCTTGAAAATCCAACTATTTTTAAAAAATTCATCTTTTTGGTTGAAATTTTATTGTTTTTATTTTAAAAGTCCAATATTATATTTTTTGGTTCAAAATTGATATCTTTTTAGTAAAAAAATCTCCTATTTGGTGAAAATTTTCCTTTTTTTGTTAAAAAGTCAACTTTTCGGATCGAACATTACATGTTTTTGCTTAAACAATCGCCTTTTGCAAATAAAATCCGTCCTCTTGAATTGAAAATTAATCTTTGGTAGAAAAGGCATCCTTTTGTCCTTAAAAGTTAATTCATTTTGTGTGGGGAACTTAATTATTTTGTTTAACATTCTACTATTTTATTAAAAAGTCATGTTTTTTAAAATTAATTGCTTTATTGAACATTCGTTTTTTTAAACATAAACCTTATTCCCTTAGGATTGGAATTCCATCTTTTGGTAGAAAAGTAATCTTTTTTGGTTCGATATTCACCTTTTATGGTTTGAAGTTAGTTCTTTTTAATTGAAAAGTTTACTTTCATATTTGTGGTCCAGAATTTTTTTTTTATACTTTTAGTTTTATTTCAAATGGAGCAGTAGTCAGAAAAACTTCCACACTTCTTATGTTAAGTAGGCTCCATTTAAAAGAAAACTAACAGTTTATAAAACACACAGGTTATGTTTATTATAATTTTTATTTTGCAAAGGACAAAAGTCATCTTTTTTTGTCAAAAAATTAACTGTTGTGTTGAACATTCGTTAGAAAATTCATATTTTATATAGGCAAGTGATCTTCTTTGGTTAAAAAAGTTAATCTTGGTTAAAAATGGAACGGTCTTCTAAAAAATTCGTATTTTTGGCTTGATAATTCAAATATGCGGTAGATTGGTATAAAATGCATTTTCATATGTTGAAAATTCAACTTTTTGTTGAAAGTTGATCTCTTTTCCTTCAAAGTTGAACTCTTTGGCTGTAAGATCACCTGTTTGGTTAAAAATAATTTTTGTGTTTTAAAGTCAAATGTTTTCTAAAAGCTTCAATATATATATAATAGCTAGAAAACTCAACTCTTGTAAAAAATTCAATATATTTCGACTTCAAATCTTAAGAATATGGTCCCTACATTAATTTTATTTAAAGGAATTTAGTCCCTCATTTCCCCTATTTTAAAATCATTTTTGGTTGTAAAGTTTGAAATCACTGTTACTATAATTTAAGTTGTAAATTTTATCTTGGAGTATGAACATTTTTCAGTTCTTTTCAAAATGTATGTAGTGAAGCGATTAGTAATGAATCATAGTTAATATAAACGCTTAAAATTAAACAGGGAAAACTGTCATTCTTGACCGGGAAATACCTGTAATTTTTGTTTGAGATTTAAGTTGCTACTCTGTCTGTGGAAAATTTTGAAAATATTTTTTGGAAGGAGCGAATCTTTAATTTAAACTTTAAGTATGAAGAAAATGTGATATTAGCTATGCGAAAGTTTTATTATCTTGGTCAATGTTGAAGTATATTTTAGGACTTAGTCTTAGGTAGATCTGGGTAGATCCTTCGGGTCGCCATGGCGACTGTCAAGGGCACGCATAGCTTCAACTTCTTGGATTTATTCACCATTGTCGTCCTTCCTTTCATGGTACCAATGTAGCCGAAAAAAAATTCACAAAAATGTCACGTTCAAACTCGTCAAGTACTCGTCACAATTCCGTGGGATCGGAGGCAAGTGACCCAAAAAAGGAACTGAACCGATCACTTCAACCAGAAATAAAATATTAGTTTATTCAATTTCTTTTATAATTTTTGTTATTCCATTTTGTCTGAAAGTCGTAAAGTTTTCAAGTCACTGAATAATTGAAACTGGTATCTCTTTTTAAAGTAATTATTTTATTTTATCCTCATCGATATTATGTTTAGTAAAACCTTCTTGTTTAGTTATAATTGTTTTTAGTTGAGAAGGAAATATATACAAAACGTCACTGATTTTTATTTCCTTTTTGGTTTAAAATAAAAAGTGAAATCACTAGTTTTTAAATAGAATGAGTGTTATCAACACTTGGGTGCCTTTATATTATATTTCTTTAAAGGGGGAGATACCTTTAGAATTTCCAAAAAATCGATTTTTTTTCTTTCATATTTGAATGTATAATATGTTAAAAATATACTGTAAAAAGAACAAAGGAAAATATTAAATGTTTATGGTGATATTGTCAAAAATGTCAGAGTTCGCATACCGTCACTAATCAGGTAGTCGGAGCGCTTGGGTCGGAGCAATGTTTCTTTCACAAATAGGTTTGTATATTTTTTTGTCCCATAAATTCTGGGAAAGCTGATTACTACGTTACTACGCTTACTGCGTTTATTACCTGGACCCGGAATCGCCGATTGATCGGTAAGTCACGGAAACTAATAGTTATACCGTAACGAATCTTTAAACGTGATTATCTCGAAAATGTCTTTTCAAAAACTGCTCGTGCTGTAACTTTAAAAGTTATTGACCGATTAGGCTGAAATTTGCAGGGGTTTCTCTTTATGGTACTATCGGAAGGATATACCTAAAAATTTTAAGATATCGGGTTATTAAAGAATTTTTTTGGGGTCAAAACTGTTGAAAAAATGGTAGAAAATTTGGACCTTCGATTAAACAGCCGATATAAATTTTAATGTTCAACTTTTTTATTATTTTATAGATTTATCCTTCCCTTTAACACATAAGTAATCGAACAAAAAAAACCTTTTTTATATCAGATAAATGGAAAAATTTTGACAGCTGCACCAGTTTTCGATGCCTCGGAGCAGACGCTTGAAGAATCATTTTGCAGGGTCGCCATTTTGTAAAAAAATCACATGTTTTTTTACACTTTAACAATGTAAGAAAAAGATGTTAAAATTAATAAATGATCTAGTTATTTTATCAACTTTAAAAAAAAAATCATTAAAATTGATTGATTTTACCCTTTCTAAAGTTATCTCCCCCCTTAATTCGATTGCTTTGCAATTTTTTAGTTTGGCAAATTTAAACAGCTCTAGCAGTATCTAATAATGTATTAGAAAACAAAGTGACTCTTTAGTGAAACAGAAAATACTGATAAATAAAGAGCATACACCTTTAATTTATTATATGATTATTTTTCGTTAGTTGAAGGTCTTAACTAAAATATTATATAATGAGAAAGTTTAGCCGTTTCGTTAGAGTAAAAATGGGTCGCTGGTTTAATTTAATGACAGATTATATGAGTTACTGTCGACTTTACGAATCAGAAAAGGACCGTTATTTCGAAAACATTTTGAGTTTCAAAAACGTTGGCGCTTTTCAACCATGAAACTCAAACGTGACTTTCTCTGTAGTCCAATCAATTTGCGCTTCGTTTTGCGCCGAGTTTCCGGTTTCGCTTTTCAGCGTTACAGCCTGTTGAAATAATAACAATTACTCTCGCAGTTCATGTCAGTCACAACTGACAATTTCTTTCTCATATTACACGTCTTTTCAATAGCACATACAATATTTTTCTTTTATTTAGTATTTTATTTGTTTTGTTTTAAACATAGAATATCGTTATGCAATTGTGTTAGTGTCATTCCATAAGAACATAACTCAGAAAATCAATATTGCTCAGTAGAGACAACAATACTCTGAAAAATAAGATTTTGAATCTAAAATGAAGTTGGAAAGTTGCTGTAGTAATTTCGGCGAAATGGATTGAACTATTTTGAAAGGCAGATTCAAAAAGTGACCGATTGCAGTTTTTTTGTTTACTTTTGAAACTAGTTACTTACTAGGTTTTTCCGTTGGAGAGCAGAACTGTGAATTAATGATTTTCTTCATTTGTAATCTACAATAATATTCGTGAGTACATCCTTAGAAATGCAAAAGCATAAGTACGTTTTTTAAAAAGAATTTTGAATTTTTTGTTCGTTCACCGAAAAAACGATATTCGAATATTAATTATGAAAACTGGATAATTAATTGTTTAAAATGGAAATTTTTTGAATTATAAACCTTTACAATTAAATGATTTTAAAAAACGTTCAGATTGTAGTAGTAATTTTAAAATAAGTGTCTGGTCACAACGAAAATATTTGTGCTACACTCAACGAATTTCGTTCAGCCTAACCGCTCTTTTCCAGCTGCCACGATCTCACCGAAATTATTTATTCTGCGCTCACCGAATTTCCGCGAACCTAGACACACACGGGCAATTTAAAATGGAGAACAATAGAAAATCTAAACTTATGAAAGGGAAAAAGTGAAAATTGAGCGTTCAAGATGAAAGAAATTATTCAATTAGTGAGGTAACAATTTCAAATATTTCTATTTTTATCTATTTTGGCGGCTAATTAAACATTTTTTAATTGCAAATCCTTTAAACTGTAAATTGTGCAAATCAAGTCTTTCAGTTTGATATTCTACGATTTTGAAGAATTCAAAATATCGCTAATTTGGAAAATTAAAATCCAAAATTATAAAACTTCTAACTCATTGAAATAGAAAGCAAACAATGTAAAATTATTAAATATAATTCTGACTGTCAAGGCTTTCAATATCATACCTTTTGCTAATCGGAAAGATTTAATACTGAAATTGCCTTGGCATTTTTAATATTTCAGTTTGAAACTATTATTGATTAGGGAAGATTGCTATTTAAAATTGTTGAATCTTTACCTCTATCAATTATAAATTATCGTACAATATTATAAGTCACTTATCAACCATTTTTGCAGGTCATTAATTATGTTTTTTTTCAATAGAAAAATCTGGAAGAATCCTCTCGCAACTGTAGTGGAAAGAACATTTTTCTAATTGATTTTAAAAGAATTATAAATCGTTAAAGAATAAACTATTTTCTCAAAACGTACTGAATCATTATTCTTTCGATTAAATAATGAAATGTTGATTTTTTAACCTGAAGGTATGTGAAGAAAAAATCCTAAGCTTTTTCTGTCAGCAAACAAAAAGAACCGGTCAAATTTATATTCGACCTCCTTGCTTTGGAAGCAAAAAAACTAGACTGCTATTGAAAAATTGAAAATTAAATTTTATATCTACTTTGACCAAAGTTAATGAATGAAACTACAAAGAGATTCTGAAAATTTGTGAAAACTGGGAAATCTTACATGTATTATTTTAAATTTAAAGTGTAGAAAATATCGAGATAATTTGAAATTTTATTCTTATTTTCAAGCGAAATAGCGGAATGTTCTATGGTGAAGGTCGATTAGGTTTAATCGGATAAAAAAGATCAGTTGAGTAATATCGGTTTTATATTTATACACAAATGCAAAACGAATACAGAGGCAGTACCTAAAGTAGGTGAGGGATACAGGAGTCTTATTTCCGTGTTATGGCCTTCGCGGTGTCTTGCACATTGAATCATAACATGCATGTCCCGACGAATTAATTATCCGTCCACAATTATTTTACTGGAACAAGAGGCGATCCTCCAATGAGATGAATTAAGACTTCAATTTCTATTCAGAATAGATATAAATCACGAACATCTTTATTCCCATCATTTACAAAACCCAGAAAAGGGAAATGGTATATTCCTATTGTTTTAAAGTCTAACACTTTTTTTCATTATCTTATATACCTATATTAGTATAACTGGGATAAAATTTCATTTTCAGAATTAAGTAATATTTAATTTTACAAGGTAGAATTGAGTTTTTAAATATTTTTATTCCTAAGGGTATGATGGAATCCTCGGTGGTATCAATTAAAAGCATCAAATTTTGTATTACATTTATTCTGATCCGGATAAAATTTTGAATCTTTTAAAGTTATATTTCTTGTAAATAAAACATTGCCTATTTTCAATAAATAAAAATATACCAGAAGAAAAAAATATCGGATGGAAAGTTTTAGGTGATCTTTGTGAGTCGTGCAGATTTTGTTAAGGGATATGAATAGTTTTATAAACCAGAAAAAGGAGCAAGTTCTTTTGCACTTTGCTCATTGAAAACCAAGCATAGTCGAATAAATAACGAAGATTCGTGAAATTAACCTCCTCACTATTCGGCCAAAGGTCACGAAGTCTAGTTCACAGACATCGACGGTCTGGAGAATTTATCTCAAGATTTGACTGTAGAATCTAATTTTGTAATTCTGCAATTCTTCTTCTATCACGAGACATTAGCAAGCTCTTTATTAAATTGTTTATTCAAGAGAAAAGACAACAATCAGTTGCTCACTCCATTGGCATTTTTTTTAAAAGGGTGCCAAACTCTTTGACCAAGAAAATAAATTTCATTATACAAATATAATTATCCAAGTTCAAAGCAAAATTATTCATTTATGTCAGGTTGGTTAATACTCGCGGAAAACGGGAAATAGCTCTGAATACTTTTCTTAAAAGGTTGCTTCCGAGATTTCGCATACATTATTTTCGGAAACCCGAATGGTTGCGACACGGCGTAAATATGAAGTGTTTCTTAACATTATAAATGAATATAAAATTTTAATTATAAATGATTTTTTCGTAATGGGAAATAATTATGTTCTTAACATTTTTCAAACCATACCATAATGTGTACCAAAAACAGACTGATATCGATAATAAGATTTTTGGGAAATTTTTTAATGAGTTTTGTTTTACTTTAAAGGATTAATTTTAAGATTTGAAGATTTCAAAATATGTCGACAAAATTTCAAAAGGTATTTAAAAGTTTTTAAAAGATTAGAAAATAATGAAAATCATGAGAAGATTTTAAAATATTTCAAACAAAATGTAGATATTTGAAATTTTCTAAAAATAATCTAGAAGATTACAAAAGTGTAACAAAAATTCTAGTAGATTCAAGATATCTTTAAACACTTTTTAAGAAATTTGAAAGAATTCAAGAGAATAAAAAAATCTGAAGGTTTATGGAAAAATTCCGGATGATTTTTTATTCTGAAAAATGAATTCTAAGTGATAATTGAAAAAGATTTCAAATAATTTAAAATGATTTCTTAAACTTTCGAAAAAGAGTACAAAATATTTTAAAGAAAAACTTTTTAGCTCTACAAGATTACTAAATCAGCGATCTCTCAAAACAGAACAAAAACTCATCCTTTTTTCAACGAAAATTACACCAAAAAATGTGCAAAAAACAATTTATATCTATTGATAAAGTGAACTGATAAAGGAGTAAAACTGATGTCATCGTCCCATCGTGAATTAAAAAATAATTTCTGATATTTTTTAACCTTCTTTTAATTGTAGAATGAAGTACTTCATATTTATCAGGGTTTAATGAGTAAAATGATACAAAGAATCTAAAGCACTACGCCCTATAGTATCATAACGTACTGATTTCGAATCAAACATCTTACATCACTCGCACGGTCACACGTCTTTGCGGGTCATTTACTTCTCCATGTAAAGACGCCTAACCCTACATATGATGTAATATACTATAAAAATAAGGCTCGTCGATTACAGCGTGTCAGCTGATCCGGGAAAACCTGGAAATCAGGAAAAAGTTATGGATTTTGAATATAATATTGCCAAAGTCAAGGAATTCCTATAAGAGGCACTTTACATAACTGCCAAGGACAATAAATTTAATATTTTAAAATTGTTTTCTTCAGTTTATAAAAAAAACTCTTGTTTTGTTGAAAGTACAACTGTTTTCAGTTTAAGTTTAGCCCTTCCATTTTTCATTTTTTGTCAAAAATAATATTTTTCTGTTAAAAATTCTTTTTTTTTTATAATTTAAAAAAAAAATTTTAAATTCATCTTTTTGATAAAAAGATTAATCTTCTTAGTATAAAATTTCTTCTTTTTCAATGAAAATTCATCTTTTATGGTATACAACTAGATAACCAACATTTTTATAGAAAATGGGTTTATTGAATAAAAAATCTTTGAAACTCAAGTAAACATTATGGTAAAAGGATTTTTTTCAATATATCATGTTTTAATAAAATTTTTTTTTTATTGCAAACATTTTAGTTACCGTTTTAAAGTAGTTTTCATTTTTTCAATCTTTTAGCATTGATATTTCTAGAAATGATTAACATTTAATGAATACAAAATATATCTTTTCGTAATTTTTTCGGATTCTTAGAACACAAAAAATGTCATAATGTACTATCTTGATCTTCATTTTTAATTCAAACCTTTTTGATTCTCATTCAGCATCACCATATCTCACTCGAAAGATTTGATTTTTGCAAAAGAATTGAACAATCGTTTTCCAATCGCTTCCCCATACATATTTTGAAAACACGTGCAATCTTAATCTCGAAATTCTCAATCATTTGTCAAAGAATTGGCAAACTTTTTTTGTATCAAACTTTTTTTGTTTGTATTCAGAAACCTAATCTCTCGTAAGCATGAATTAATTTTATTTTTCAACTGAAATTTTAATTATTTATTGCGATCCGCAGTCAAGCGTGGTCCAATTTTATGTTAGCTTTACTTCGAGATTGTCAATTTACACATTCCCTTTCCTCGAACCTGCATAACTTTTTTTAATCGGACATTTGTTTTGTTTTTGAATAGTTATTTTTATCATATACAATGTTTTTTCGCTCTTTTATTTAAAAATTCCCATTTTGTCGGTTATCTAATTCTGTACTGTCATCCTTTAATTGCACTTATGGTCATTTTATAGAAGTGAAATGGCGAAGAGAATTAAAAAAAATTAGAAATAGGAAACTAGCAGAAAATAGAATCGGGTAAAGAAGTTTCTAACTAAGCAATAACTTCTGTTGATTGTCTCGCCTCTCGTTCATCGGTCGATGGTCCCGATTGAACTTTGCTGTGACGAATGTCAAGCGAGGTATGTTTTAATCTGGTGCATCTAAAGCATGGTGGAATTCGTGATATATGCAACTGGGTCCTCTGTAATAATATAGCAACCTAAGGCAAACTTTTCCAATTCATGGAATCTGACTATATTCCAGACGTAATTTTAGATCTAATTTCAATATAATTTTTAACCCAAATAGCAATAAAACTGATAAACTTAATAAATTGAAATTTAGAAACCTCTCCCTAAATTTGTTTCAGTAAACCATGACTGATAGCCCTTTAAAGTTTTCTAATTTCCTTAACTAGGATTGAGTTACTGACAATCAGTCCAAATACATTGATTCAATTAGAAATTATTTCTAGACGCATGCGCAATATCGAAACTGGTAATTATCGATTTCCCAAACAGTTTTAATGTAAATGATCCTAGACAAATACATTTAATGCGAGCAATATTTTATTTATTTACTCATATTCTTTATGATAAGTGTAACTTCATAATTATATACGAATGGTAATAATATGAGAAAGCAGCAGACACAAAAAACAACTTTCATCATACTTTAGGGGTTAAGTCAGTCAGTCTCACTGGGCCCATTAGTGTCCAAAGTTACATTTTTACTAATTGAGATTTCGGGGGTTGAATCAAATAATTGTATTTGGGAGTACGAAATAACATTTGCAAGCACAGTTTTATTCAGATATTATTGTACTAGTAATGGCAGATTTATCTTTTTTAAGCCTTTTAAAATGCTCAAAAACCTTCTAATTTTTTCCTTTAAAATCTTCAAACAGGTAGAAATAAAATTTAAATCTATTCAGGTTTCTAATTATTTTTCAGTAATTTTAAAACTTTTATATATCTCTTAAACTCACTCGAATTTTTCTAAATTAACAATAAGTTTATTTTTATTTATTCATCAACATTTTTTCCTTTTTTTTTAATCATTCCAAATATTCTTTAAAAAATAATTTTTCCAAAATGAAACATCATTTAAAATTTTTACAGGAATTTCGATCAATTGTTTTTGTTATCTTAAAACATTTTAAAATCCATAAATGGCATCAAAAAATTCGATTGCAATCTTCAAAAATTTAAATTTTTTTTAAATTCTTTGTAATCTTTTTAAGTTTTAAATTAAGTTAGAATATGTTTTGAAAACTTGTAAATATCTCTTAAACTTACCCGAATTTTCGCAAATTGATAATTGTTATTTATAAATCTAAATTGAACAATTTCAATTATAAATTAAATAACTTCAACATAGAAAAAACACCTCTCTGACAGTATATGTATTAACATTTCCTTAGAATATACCCTGCAGGCACTTGCAACCAGTAAACGTTGTTAAAGTATTTAAATATTAATGTCAGGGAGAAATTAGGGAAAAGTAAGGAATTTTTTAAATGAGTCAAGTTTTTCGGCCGCCCTGAAATTGTGTTTACAATAATTAATTTTTTTACGGTACTATATAAAATCATGAGAATTCGTCAAATGACTGATCTTATTTATCATCGGAAATCCTCCCACATTTAATTGTGAGTCACTGAATTCATGCTTAATGATTTTTAAATTACATATAATTAAACAACGCGATCGTAACAGAAGCTCAACTCTTTGTTCTCTTAATTACAGAAAGGAGATTGCACCTTTTTACTGGCAAGTAACACGGTGATTCTAAGTTATCATGTGACTTGATACTCTGGAGTCTGGATGAAGTAATCTGCATACTAATTTTTCAATAGTAATTAAGTGCAGATTAACAAATTCAGGAACGTCAACAGCGCTGCCGTGATATTTAAGAAAACAGTATCTACTGCAAAAAATGTGAACCAAAATTACGCAAAAACGCCGCATCTGTAGAAACTGCTTTCTTGCGAACACTAGAGCCTCGGAAAGCAGCCTTGGTGTTCGCAAGAAAGCAGTATTTGCGAAAAATTTGAATTTACGGCTGGCTCGTCTTATTAATTAACTTTAGAAAATATTTATTTAATTAATCTTTTTTCATGTTCAAAAATAGCTATTATAGCTTACAATAGCTTACCAAACATCGATATATAATATATCGATAAATCGAATAATTAATAAATTGATACAAACACATGCTCAAAATAATTTTAAAAGTACATTTTAATAATATTATATAAATAATAATTACAAATACTAACATCTTTTCAAATATAAACAAATATAAATTATTTCAAAAAGTCGAAAATTAAATTGTAAAAAAATTCTTTTCATATTTAAAAAACAATTGTTTTTTGTACCTTTCTTCAGCAATCAACAACTGGGCGAAGTAAATATGTATATTGCTTCCTTTTTACAATTTTTATAATTATTTGTGTTCATTTTGCAATTTGTAATAATTTTATGTGTAGATACTGCATTTTCTGAGGTCCCATAATTTCAAGAAAGCAGTATCGTTGAACTGCTTTCATGCGTAACATGACGTCCTCTGAGACCCTGTCGGTGTTAGGCAAAAACGCAGTGTCTGAAAGACACTGCTTTTTTGCATAATTTTGGGTGCCGTATTCGAGCCTCTGTGTTACAATTCTTACAGTCACGGAAAATGTTCTGTAGATACTGTTTTCTTAAACAACACGACTCGCCAGAATTAAAACATGCGGCTTTTTTGCAATAATTATTAAAAAATTATCTTTAATTTTATTAACAATTTTAAAAAGCAATTTTCATAGATGCACGGAGAAAATGGATGTTTAAATGTAGATATTTAAAGGGTAAGATTGTAGCACCTAATATCCAGATATTCATGTCAAACATTTACTATCTTTTTGAGATGTTAGGCGTAAATTTTTTTTATGTTAAACTGAAACAGATTCAGATGTTAAAACCGTTCGAGCGCATGCGCATAGCGTATTGGAATTTCACGACTACACGGAGAAAAATATATGTTAGCACAGGCTATCTAGATATTAATAGGTAATATCTTAGCGATTTAACTATAGGACAGAAATCTAGATACTGAAGTAGAGCATCCGTAGACATTAAAAAAAAGATTTTAACTGACAATATCCAAGATATTAAAGGGAAGAATCAAAGATGTTCAGGAAATATTTTTTAATTGTGTAAAAATTACCTGTAAAGCATGCCATTTTCTATAAAATGCAAAAGAATGTTAATATCGCAGTCCTCTGTTTTGAAAATCCGAATCCTCAAGCATTCGCCTTTTTGCATAATTATGCGATTTTTGTGTTAAACAGATAACACACTGTTCAAGGCTAATATGAAAGATGCCTGTAGCTAGGTCCTCATTTTCTTGAGTAAATTAGAACATATCAAAAAACATTTAATCCATTTTCCACCAAAACTTATAGTGCAATAGATATAAGAAAAACCACAATACACACGATGAAACCTCAAGATACAGACAAAATCTTTTGTCGCCACGCCACACGTCAGCGACCTTGCTCCGAAAAAATTTAGCTTTTTTAATATCTTAGATATTAACTGTTAATATCACATATTTTATACTTTCAATATAAACAGATATTGCCCTTTAATATTTTGTATGTTGAATAGATGATATTAGATAGTATGCCGTAATATCTATAGATTATGGTTAAATATCAAAATTTTTAATATCTGCTTTTCAATATCTATTTTTCTCCGTGTATATTTAACCACTATATATTTTCGATATTACAATTATGGAGTATTACAATTTTGGAACATTTCCAAATGATAAAAATTAACTATCCTTACATAAAATTGCATCACGATTTTTTTCTGTCCATAGGAGGGAACAATGATTTTAAGTTGCAGGTTTATCGACTTAACACATTTGACAAAATGTTATTGAATTTAAAATAAAAATTTTTTTATGTAACTTAAAATAGATATAATTTTAAATTCAGATTACAGATTATTTGTTCTTTGATTACTTACCCCTTTTTTATTTTAAATTTAAAATATTGAACATAACCTCAATTTGACTGAATGTATCATCTGATCGACATTTCATACCCTTTATCTGTTTTCCTTCGTGTACGAACATTAAGTTTTTATTTAAAATTCACAAATAATTGATCAATCAATTCCTTAAATTACCATAAATAAGTAAACTCCTCAAATATTTACAGGCGTTATTTAACATAACCATACATGTAATATCCCGAATATTTCAGCTAAACATTTTGGATCTTAGAGAGTACCATCTGACTTTTTAATATTTACAGATGCTAGCTTTGAACATCTAGATTGTTGTCCTATAGTTAAGCAAAAAATATTTTAACGCTAAACATCTAGATGTTACGTTTGAACATCCATTTTTCTCCGTGTGGATTTATATTTTTTTTACGTTTCCGACGATATAAGAAACTCATTTTCGATTTTTTATAGATACTGCTTTCTTAAATATCACGGCAGAGCGCTTTTCCTTAACAATAAGAATCCCAGTGGTCAGGGAAAAAACAGATAAAAATAACATAAAAGTGAAAAAGAAAGTGAACTTTCAGATACTTTTTTTACTCGTTTTACTCTCTCTCTCTCTCTTTCTCTCTCTCTCTCTCCCTCCCCCCCCCCCCCCCCCCCCCCTCTCTAATACAAATGCGAATACTTGCTACCAGGGAGCGCCACTTTTCATTAGTTGCGACGGTCCAGATTTAATTATTACGAGTTAGGAGCCGTCCATAAACTACGTTACCAATTGGGGGGAGTGGGGGTGTCGCGCTAAAAATACGATTGGTAACATGGGCTGGGTGGACATTGGAAGTAACGTTTTTTTATACGTTTCCTAATAATAAATTTTAAGGAATTATTTTTCTCTCTGTTTTTAAGAAACTTACCCTTTTAATAGAAACCACTAAGAAAAATCAAATAATTTTAGTTGAAAAATCTAATACTGTTATATTTTTGGTTCCGAATTCATTTCGTTCGCTTAAAAATTTCCTGTATCTGGTTTAAAATTTTATTATTTTGTTGAAAGTGGAACTATTTTGTTAAAAAGTCAGTTTATGGACGCCCTCTTATGAATGCAGGAGTTTTAAATTCATATATGCATTATGATTATGTAAAGGAAGTTTGATAAGCCTCAAACTTTTCTACTTTTGTGTGATAGGATGTTAATCATACGAAATTCAATGCCTCTGTAATTACCGTTCACTGACACGACAAACGTGTTCAAATATCCCATTAAAATTTTTTTATCGTTCGACATTCCCTGCTAGCAGGGTCTCTTATTATTTGCTAAAGTACCATGTACAAAATTTAGTTTTTACATCGGTCTTTGCCATCTTTGTTGCCGTTGTCATTGAAGTCTGTAAACACGGTAACATTTGAAGGAATCATTCGATTGTATTGCCATTTGGCACAGTTCAAATTTTTTTGATATGACTTTTTTTGATAAAAAGAAAATAAGCAGTTCCATAACATTTTCAAAATCCTAAAAAACAAACGAAAACAAACATTTTGTAGTCAAAGAACACACGATATTAAGAAAAGTCAAGAAAAGGAAACGTTGATTTTTGTATAAATATTATGTGAAAACTGATTATCGCTAAATAAGCTGAATAAATGTTATATACGTTTGATATAAAGTTGTTGAACATAATGTAGTAAAGTTAACATTTTTGATAATATCGAGTGCGAAGCACAAGATACGTGATGATAATTTGTCCTTTAAAGCCGAAGGAGCTTTAACAAAAGAGCATTCACAATAACCAAATTACAGTTGTCGATGCTTTGAATTTTAATTTTAATAGGTCTTTGCACAATTGTGGGAAAAATACAAAGACCGAGTGCATAGCGCGAGGTAAATATATAATCGAGCGGGAAGCGCGAGGTAAATATATAATCGAGCGGGAAGCGTGAGATAAATGTATCATCGAGCGCGACGTTCGAGATAAGTACGTCATCGAGTGTAAAGGGTAAGAACCAACAGTCGCGCGCCCTATGAGCGTTTAAACTTGCGAGCGAAGCAATCCACGCGCGCAGTGCGCGACGAGAATGTACCCGCGTTGTGGGCACATCTTTAAATTTTGATTTCCTATGAGTCTGAAGTTCCCAACGTTTACAAAAAACGAAAAAAAACGAAAAATAAAATATTTGAAAAGTCAAAATGTTTTCATTGTTTATGACAGTATTATGTGTCAAAAGTCCCATCTTGAAGTTTCAGCCCTCTAGCGTATGTGGAACCTATCCCAAGTCAACCCCTAAACATAATAAAATTCTGCATTTAGTGCCGAAAGTGCAACTAAAAAGTTTCATCCCTCTAGTGCATGTGGAACACACCCCAAATCAACCCCTGCACACTATAAAATTCGTTAAAAATACAAAATTTCGAAAAGTCAAAATGTTTTTAATGATTATCGCTGCATTTTGAGCCGAAAGTGCCACAAAAAAGTTTACTCCCTCTAGTGCATGTGGAACACACCCCAAATCAACCCCTGCACGCTATAAAATTCGTTAAAAATAAACAATTTCGAAAAGTCGAAATGTTTTTAATGATTATCGCTGCATTTTGCGCCAAAAGTGCCACAAAAAAGTTTCATCCCTCTAGTGCATGTGGAACACACCCCAAATCAACCCCTGCAC
>NC_046663.1:86013795-86069315 GCF_010883055.1 Belonocnema kinseyi
GTTGATTTGGGATGTGTTCCACATGCACTAGAGGGATGAAACTTTTTTGTGGTACTTTTGGCTCTAAATGCAGCGATAATCATTAAAAACATTTTGACTTTTCTATATTGTGTATTTTTAACGAATTTTATAGTGTGCATGGGTTGATTTGGGGTGTGTTCCGCATGCACTAGAGGGATGAAACTTTTTAGTTGCACTTTCGGCACTAAATGCAGCGATAATCATTAAAAAAATTGTGACTTTTTGAAATTTTGTATTTTTAATGAATTTTATTATATTTAGGGGTTGATTTGGGGTGGGTTACACATACGCTAGAGGGCTGAAACTTTAAGATGGGACTTTTTGCACATAATACTGTCTTAAACAATGAAAACATTTTGACTTTTCAAATATTTTATTTTTCGTTTTTTTTCGTTTTTTGTAAACGTTGGGAACTTCAGACTCATGATTTCCTTACATTTCAAACTGTTTAATTTTGTAGATTTGAATTTGAATTTTCAGGTTGAAATTCATTTTTTGTCCGATATTTTTACAACTTTTTAGAAGAAAAATCTATGCTGAATGTTTTTCTTGTAGCATTTTTGTTGATGCGAAAGCAGGAACCTTTTATTTCCAATATATATTTTTTTTTATTGGAAGAGGGTTCTTCTTAACATTTTTGTAGACAATTTTGTAGACAATTTTTGGTTTTTTATTTTCTGTTGAATTTACAGATTATTCTAAACAAAATAAATGGTAAATTCTTATGATAAATTTGCACTCCAAAAAAACCCTCGTGGTAGAATTTTTTTGGAATTTATCTGCCATTAAGGTTCTCTGGAAAAACTAGAGCAATTCTATACAGAAATTCTATACAGAAATTCTTTAAGAAATTTGTTTAAAATGTGTCGATATTATTTTTAATTTACTTTCATGCTTATATTTGGATAAATTCCATAGGAATTCTTCCGTCTTTTATTAACAAATAGAAACATTCCATTGACCTTCCATGAACTCATCTTAAATTATTTTGTTATTCTCCTTCGAAATTAATAATCAGACTTGTAAAAACATTTTTCTAGAGAATTTAAAAGCATTTATAAAAGAGGTGTGCCATAAAATAAGTAAATTAAAGTTTTTTCTTACTCTTTAATGATCAGAGATGCGATCTATGTTTAATTATAAGCATATGCCACAGTTTAATCTTGATAGAATACTCCACAAGCAACCTTAGATAATTGGCATTGCTTAATTAATTTTCTATCGATATTCAATATGTTTCATTAAAAATTATGGATATCCTTAATTGAGGGTATCCCTTTGCGTTTTGTGCGATTTTCCTTATCTTATATTACGAATATCGAGCAGGGCTTCTGCTAATCAGATCATATTATGATGACTCAGCTCATTTCAAGACCTTGAACTAGCTATTCATTTCCAATGTCTAACGCACATGATGTGTGCAATTTTATAATGACGTCAAATCACGTGCATTTTTATTTTTTGATGACGGTGTTAATGATGGTAGGATGTTCGTGAATCTTCGTTTATGTTCGCGAATGTTCTTGGTGAATGTTGATCTATTCCCACCACGGCTGAGGCGGGGAATTAGGGCTTTAACTAGTTGACATTGGGAAGACCATCCATGCAATTGGTAGGTTTCGTCCATAAATTACGCAAACAATTTTTGGTAATTTTTTCTCTTCTGTCCCTCCTCGTTTACAAACGCCCCCCCCCCCCCCCCCCCCCCCCCCGGAATAAAACGTAGTTCAAAACTCTGTCAAAACGTAGGAAAGAGGGTGATTATTAACAAAAATAGGGTAACGATGAAGGAACACATTCTTCAAATAACATTAAAGTAAATGCCATATTGAGTTCAATATGAGACTGATCCCATTTCATATCATGAAATGAGTTCTACATATGGCTGTCTAAAAATTTTGACATTCAGTTCTGTTATTCTACTCTCGAAATGAAGGAATACGTGTTTCACCGTTTGGCTAAACAAATTTTTCAGAAGTGGTGAGCTGTTGAAGATAACTTTACAATTTCATAAAAACTACCAAAATATTTTTCAGAATGATGCAGTTTTTGGTAAATATATGCATATCTTCAAAGTTGAGAAAATGGCAGCAGTTTTTCTGAAAATTTTGAAAATGTGTTTTCTCTTAAATGCCACCTTTAAAATTTTGTTTGTGTAGATTGTAGATAGTATAAACTACATATTGTGCACGTTTGGATTATGCTAAAAAATTTCTTCCTTTTGAAAAAAAAAAACATTTTCTGAAAAGAAATCAAAATTTGTAATTTTGCCAGAAACTACCGAAGAAAGCAGTAAATATAATGGCAAAAAGTTGCTTAGAAATCAACTCCTTTTAAAAAAGCTGAAAGCGTTTTTTTTTTAGATAAATTACACCGCATCAATTTATATATTTATTTACTCAATTATGATTATCTCGATCCGGATCCGTTACCGCCTCTCATTGCTGCATTGCTACATTGCAAAAAAAGCAAAACATTCTTTTGAACATACGCTATCTCACAAAGTTACTTCTTGAATTGAAATATTTTAATTATGAGCAAATGATTTATTCAATATATTTGATTCATATGCTTTGTCTCCCCCCCCCCTCTGTGTGTGTGGGTGTGTGTTTGTGTGCGTGTGTAATATCAACAATAATGTCATAATAATGTAAAATTGTCACCTCCAATGCTCGCGGCCGCTCCCCGTGTAGAAAAATGTTCGGGCAGTCTGGTTACAGGTCTGGCCCAAGTCTGGATTTACCTAGACTGTCTAGTCTGGAAGAACTGATCTGGCTCAAGTCTGACGCCAGTTCGTAGTTATACACCTACAACATCATCGCAGGAGGTTTCATGCATCGTATTGGATTGACTAATAATATCCTAATCTCATCAGTCACTTGACTTAGTCCATGGCTATGATGTATAACCGGGTTCACCCGAGTAAAAGTTTTAAATAAAATATAATAATAATATTCTCTAAGTGCTCGCACTAGTTATTTTAAAAAAATTGTCAACTATGATTTTTCTAATAGTACGAGAGACGGTAATGGATCCGGATCGAGATAATCATGATTGAGTAAATAAGTATGTAAATTGAAATGGTGATATATATTAAAAAATTGAAAGTGGTTTTTTTAAGGAAAATTAATTTCTGAACAACTTTTTCCATGAAATTTACTCCTTTCTTCGTTAGTTTTTGAAAAAATCAACGATTTTGATATTTGTTCGAAATTTTTTTTTTTTAATAGGAAGAAATTATTTACCAAAAGCCAAACTTAAAGAATCCTTTTTCAGAAAAACCGCCGCCATTTTCTCATTAAAAAAAATTTTGATATTTTTCTCGAATCATTCGATAGATCTAAGAATTCCTCATGACATGACAGAAAAACCAACCGAATATGTGTATTTGATAAAAAAAACTGCATCAATTAAAAAAAAAATGTTGGCAGTTTTCATGAAATTGTAAAGTTATCAACAGAAAAATTTCCTGAAAAAAAATCCGTCAAACGGTGAAACACGTGTTCCTTCATGAATGTAGAATATGTGTAATATCCTTTCATGCCAAAATATTCTGATAATCTCATGCAGACGTCATTGCATGTTTTTAAATGGAATCACTCATGAAACACTTTAAATTGTAAGATTTCAAGTCGAAATATATGTTGAATTTTTAACAATGAATATTAATTCTCTAAACAAAAAGACAAATTTTCAACAAAAATTTTGAATTTCAAAACCAAAAGAACGAATTATCTGAAAAGCGGTAAAATTTTTAACCCAAAATATAATTTTTTAACCAAACAATTGAATTTAAACCAAAAATGTGCATTTTAACGAAAAAGATCATTTTCAACCGAACAGTTTTATTTTCTATGAAATTGCTGAAACCTCGGCCAAAGCAAATAAATTTACAAATCGCATTTTCAATAAAAAGGGATACATTTTTATCCAGAAAAGATTTATTTTCAATAAAAATATCAATTATCAGCCAAAAGTGCAATAGTTACATTGATAGTTCAAAAAAAATTAATTATCAACCAAAAAAAGAACCATTTTTTAGCAATATGGTTACATTTTCAACAAGGTATAAATATTCAATTAAAATTATGAATCTTAAAAGAAATGAGTTTTCAATAAGAAAGTTCAACCCAACAGATGATTTTTTAATACGGAAGATTAATTTTCTAGAATTGGAGTTGTAGTTAAATTTGCAATCAAGGAGGTAAATCTTAAAAAATATGAATTTATAATAAACTTGTTCAAGTTTAAAACCAGTAGTTAATTTTCAACAAAAAAATGAATTTTGAACCATATAGGTCAATTTTTCAGCAAGAACATTAATGTTCTACAAAAAACACGAGTTTTCAACCCAATGCATTATTTTTCAACAAAAATATTGAATTGTAAATCCGAAAGGACGAATTATCTGCAAAGCGTTTGAATTCTCAACTCAAACATGTGATTTTTTTAAAAAGAAAGTAAACTTTTTATAAAAAAGTTGAATTTTGATAAAAATAGTTTAATCTGTAACAAAAACCATAAAATATTACTTTTCAAGAAAATGTATGAATTTTCAACTACAAAAATCAACCCAAAAGATGCTTGTTTTTAACCAATGAGATTAATTTTCTAAAAATGGAATACATCATACTCTTGGCTTAGGATCCCGATATTTAGGGATTCCTAGAACTGGTGGCCCACGCAATTCCTCAGCTCGCTGATTCGAGTGAATCGAGTGAATTACGTTAGTAATAGGTAATAGACCAGTAGCGTAGCAATAAAAGCGGGCATTGCATTTAGCAGATAAGTGCGTCAGCTGACAGCACTTGCGTCAGTTTGTTTTCAGTGTTTAGCGAGATGTTTCGATTTTGGATGGGTTACGATTTTGAAAAATGCCGAAAAGGAAAATATGAAACAGCGTTTGTCGTTCAAAGTGAAATGTGAGCTAACAGGCCAAGTGAAAAAGTTGGCTCACGAAGCTTATTGGAACAGTAAGAGTAAAAATTATGAATAGCAGAACAAGAAATCATTAAAAAAAAACTAGTAATAATATGATTTTAGAAGCTTCTCTGAATTAATCTATTGAGAAACAGGTTATGAACAAAAACAATATAATTTATTTAAAAGAATCAATTTATTCAAGACATCCGGAAGGCAGGTCTTTACTCTTTGGGATGCGATTTTAGACTAAAGAATGAATATGTCACACGTACCACATGCATACACCATACACATTTTCATCCATGGTTATATAGTTTATATTATACAAATGACTCACAGCGCTTGAATCACACTTTCTGACTTCATACTGACTTCTCAGAATATATGAATAAATATTAATAATATTAATTAATATTAATATAAATATTAAGAAGTGTAGATTATATTGTTGGCCATATATACACTTTTAACTGTTAATATATATTAGATAACAAAATTGAAAAGATTAAATAAATATTTTTTACTGCGTTGAAAAATCCAACAGAAATGTTTCACACGGCCCTGACTGCTTATGCTTGGATTCCCCCGATTTAGGATCAAGACTATTTTCAGGCAACCCTCGACACTGTACTTAAACCGGGAGTTTCGTATAGTTACATTTTCAACCTAGGAGATAAATCTACAACAAAAAAATGTATTTTTAACAAAGTAGTTCAACTTTTAACCAAGTAGCTGACTTTCTGATCGGATAAAATTCCGAAAAGTACTTAACTGCGATTAATTTGAAACTGCGTATACCCATTTATTTTGACTCATTGATTACGAAAATTATAGTGAAAATACCCGCAAATCTATTTTTCAAGTTCAAAGCTACAAAAACCCAATAAAGGTTTCATGTTTTTCCGGTGATTTCAGTTAATAATGTAAATGTACAAAAAAGCTTTACGGCATTTTTTGACGTATTTTAATTTTGTAGCCCGGTATCTGGTTACAGAAGAGTGATTAATCACATCTCAAACCCCCTTTCCAACTCTCCCTTTAAAAAATACGAGTGTTAGTGACTTGTCGCAGAAGAGTGATCTGTTCTAACTCGAACCCCTTTTCCAAATCTCGCTTTAAAAAATACGCTAAATATTGTACTATTAGTCCAAAGTAGTAAAAAATATTATAAAAACTAAAACTTCCTTATTGACAAAAAAATTGGCTGGTCTTTCATGTACGCAATATACATTTTTTCTAAAAAACTTTTTTTTTAAGAAAAGAAGGAAAATGTTGATAAAAAGTTTAAAATGGCTTTGAATTCCGAACCAAAAATTTGATAGCAGATTTTTTCAACCAAACGTAATTGATTTTTCTTGATGGGTTCTGTGAACTCGGTTTGCATTTCAGTGAAAAAAGAATTATGTTTCTTAAAAACAGAGAAAAAATAATGCTTTCAATTTTATCATCATATTAGCATGTTTTGTCTCAATTAATCTAATTCTGCTATCATTTTTACGTACAATGCATATTGTTATTATTTAGTGCATACAGTACAAACTTGGCGGTATATTTTGTTGCAGGTAAAATTATAACGGTATTTACTGTACCTCGGTAGGGATTCAGATATCTCTCGAACTTGGGGTACATGCCATGGTCTTAGAAAAGTTGAATGTACGTGGATTCCACTTGGTGAAACTAGGCTTGAATCTCTCTTTTTAACGCATGAATGTTTAAAATGTTTATTATATTTTTCAAGGCATTATTTATTGCCAAAAAAATGGTTAAATGCTTGAGTTATAAGTATACATTTTCGTATTTTGTTGACGAGAAGTTCAAATCGAGGTTCTGTTACTTTCATGTAAATAATTACTCAACAAACAGTACGAGAATTGAATATAAATGTAAAAATTGACAAAAAAAATTATTATTTAAATTGTATAGTTTTATAGCCCCTAAATAATTGTAGATTCAGTTATCGTATTTTTAATTCGAATTTAAATCAGTTTTTTTTAATGAATGAAGTTAAACTTATTATTATAAATAATAATAATGTTAAAATGGTATCATAATATTTAACTTTAATAATAAAGTAATGTTTTGAAACATATTTCAAACTTTCTAGATTAATGTCTAGTCATCGAAAATTTTTTCAAATAGTTTTTATTTTGATCAAATTGGATTTGTATGTATTCCTAATGTTTTTTTTTTTTAATTCAGTTAAATCTGAGGATGCTATTATTACACGTATATAGAAAGACCTTTTCATCTTAAATATCGAACAACTTCATGCGTGTGGAATTTAGCATCCATATACTCTACTTTTCTAATAATCTTAACATGCCTATGCTCCACTACGTATTCTTATTAAGGTACGAATTATTCAAGATAAAAAGTTATATTATGAGCAAACGCAGTATCTCAACCATTCGCAGTAGTGATTCTTGTGTATTTTTAAATTGACACATGGCCTTACATAACCTAAAAATAAACAGGAATAACTACTGCGCATGCCAGAGATATCCGCGTTCTGCCACCACTGACTGGGACTGGGGGATAAGCTATCTCTCTCGCACATCAACGTGATTGGTCTTTTCAATTTTGCTCCATAAATAGCTCTTTACTTGCGCATACATGTAATCTATTTAACCTTTATTTGGAGGGGAGCTGTAAAGAGCCAATCAGATCGCTGCGCGAGAGAGATAACTTATCCCGCTAAATCATAGTCCGGCTATTTTATTTTGCCAATAACTTTGCCATTGTCGGGTTCCCTCCAGTTATATATGCGCTAAGATTTCTAATATTAAGTATTTCAAGTTGTGACGTCAGCTGGCAAGATGTCTGTACAATGAGGGCCAAGCAATAATACAAATCTCATAGGATAAAACTGAACTTAGTTTATAACTAGAAAAAAATATTTTTCACAGTTACAAAAAACATATCAATTTTATTATTCAATTAAATAGTTATTGAATAGTTAAATACTCTGAATAAACTCATCGTGAAAAATAATTATTTTCCAAGTTATTATAAAAATAAAGTTTAGTCCCATGTATTTGGTATTATTGTTTGCCCCTCAACGTGCAGACATCTTGGATATCCCCACCTAATCTGAAATACCTAATGGCTCGATTTTACAAAGTGCGAACAACGCACCTGCTAAACTTCAATGACCAAGATATACAATTAGCAAAGCTGTCAAAATAATAAACAATGCATTTAAACATGGCTATTTTAAATCTTGAAAAGTATTTAAGAAGTTACGAACGCGTAGATTATGCGTCGATAATGAAGATTTTCATTTCGTACCCCAAGAAGCGGACAAGTCGTACCCTAAGTAGTAGGTACTTCATACCCTAAATGATTGGGAATCTGTACCCTACATTACGGTGCAGCATTCACACTTCAAGGGTAATTTCTGTTGCAGGTATATGGCACCCTGATATTGGTGCTTCATTAACACTTTCTTTTTACTGTGGCAATGAAGTATGTATTCAAAATAAAAGAAATTCCTTTCGGTTTTTGACATGCCAATAATAGGGCTAAGGTACCAAGATTTAGTGCTCTTATTCTAGCAAACGTACCAATGTTATCTATTGCGTAACGTTCCTTCCAGCGACCTCCTTCCCCCTGTTATTAACCGTAATTTTAACGTGATCATCTTTTCCCAAAAATTGATAACGTCGGTTATTGGTGGCTCCTTAGGGTTTTTTTCTTTATAACCTTTTTATCTTTATTTCTTCTTTTTAGCGCTGTTTTAACTTTTTTAGAGCAGTAAATTAAGACTTGAGGGTTTATTCATACCGCATACTAAGTTATTTTTATGGAAAATTATTACACAATAACTCTTCGAGCTTCCTAGAATCTTCAGAGGAGAAGAGAAAATGCAGAATTTTTTTCTGTTCAATCGTAATGTCTTGCGGCTTTCCATGAATAATTCCATCCTGAAGCTGTGTTTATTAGTATTATCGTTAACTCCACGCGAATGCATAATTTATCGTGAGCCTTGAAATGAGTAACAAATAGAAGGATTAATTTTTCAAAACTGCTTATCGCTTCACTGATTTCTACTGTTTTTGCGAAATTATAATTCGAAAATTCAGTTTATCTCAGTTTATCTTGAGATACGTTGACAGTTATTCAGGTTGAAAATGAACAATAAATTTTTTTGTCCAATTCAGTTTCAAATGAGGCAACATTTCAAGAAAAGTCTAGTTCATGGTGTCAACATTCATTTTTATTTGGATATATCATTCAAGATTGAAAATGAAGGGATAGGTATTTTACAGTTTGACCACAAGAAATTATTTTTGATCTTTATTTCAAAATTACTTGTGAATTTGAAAAAAATGAGAGATTTGTTTTTCAAAATGCGGTATTTCTCGATCGAGCGTAAGTATTCGGGATTTTTTTTATTCGATCTGAAAATGTTTGGTCTTTTAATTGATCTCTGAATATTAGAGAAAAAATTAATGACAAAATGACAGCTGTTTTTATTTAATTCTTCAATGCTACGAAAAGCTAAGTCCCCCTCAAGCTTTTGGATAAGCAGAACTTATAAACAAATACAGAAAAAATAGTAGTGCTTTCCAGAAAATTTTAAGATATAGAAGAAAACAGCGAGAGATATTATTTGTCGGAAATTGCTAGAGGTCTTTCATTGTCTCCGAAAAAATGCGAAAATTAAATTCTTCAAATATTTTCATTTTTATAAATTAAAAATTTTTTCAAATGTAATTTGAAGAACCAGAATTGCCAGTGTGAACAACAAAATAGAATTCTGAATATCTGCGCTCGTTTGGAAAATGCTGCATTTTGAAAAAAATTTGTTAGTTCTCGAGAATTTGCAGGTAATCTTCGAATTATTGCAACAAACACAAAAAAATGTTGATCACACTGTGAAATACATGTTCCTTTTTTTCACCATAGAAAGATTAAATTTTTATAATCCAAATAGAAATAAATTACACGCTGAAAAAAAGAGTTTATAAAACAGTTTCGCTTTTCCCTTTCTTTTTTTCAGCATCTCCTTATTGCCTTATTGAGTTTTACAAATGATACGTGAATATAGCGGTTTGTTAGGTCGATAATCCCGGTTGTTTACAAACAGGACAAACAAGTAAAAAAGTTGTCTAGACGCAATTCGTAATAGCGTCTACCAGTATGAGATCCAGTACTAGGTCAAATTTATTCTGCATTGCGATTTTCCCCTTTCTGACAGTCAACAGTATTAGATTTCCTCTCCAGTCTTCATTTTCATTTCGCTATTTCAAACAAGAATAAAATTAATTTTTCAATGAGTTTCTTTCATTAAATTAACTCATGAGCTAACTATTTTTGAATTCAGGTCTATACCTATTTCTAAATTTTGTGTGTAACTGAAGTTCCGAACGTTCAAAACGAAATATTTTTCCCCATTTTTATTTTATCCATCAATATTGTTCCAGCTGCATTTTAAAATATGCATTATAATTCTGTTTCATTAATAAATGAATTCCAATATAAATGAACAAACATTTTAGCCCCTTTTATAGTTTACGTAATTATCAGTAAAAAATTTCGTTCATTTGAACGTTCGGAACTTCATTTACATAAATTTTGTTAAATGCTTTTGAAATATTTTAGGGTATTTTTAAATATCCCAAGAAATTTTTAACAGATTCAAAAAGTTTGAATGGTTTTCAAAGGATTTTGACAATGTTAGAGCGTTTTTAAAAGTAACAAGTAATTTTCAAAAGCTTTGAAAATTATCAAGCGATTTTAAAAGATTTAAAAGGATGTGCAATATTTTAGGGTATTTAAAAAGATTTCATGAGATTTGTAACCGATTTCCATAATTTGGAGGAATAATTTCAAAGGCTATAAAATGTTTTAGAGCATTTTCAAAAGCTTTGGATAGTTGCAAGGCATTACAAAATATTTCAAAAGATTCGAAGTATTTTAGGGTATTTAAAAAATTTCCAGTGAATTTTCAAGTACTATTAAAAGTTTTTAAGGATTACAATGATTTTAAGAAATTAAAAAAAATGTTCATGCGGGATTGAAAAAATCCGAGGGATTTTAAAAGATTTCAGAGGATTTCGGGACTTTCCAGAATAATTTAGGGGATCAAACACTATTTAAACTAAATATAAAAATATTTTTTAAGATATTTTAAATCATTTCAGAGAAATCAATATATATTTTAAGAAATTGGATAGATTTTGAAGAATTTTCAAAAATTTCCGAAGATTTTAAGAGATTTAACAGACTTTTAGTAATTCAAGAACCTTATTTATATTTTAAAATTACAGTGAAATACTTAAATAGCCCTCCCTTCTATAGCCCTTCCGAGAATCGACGCCTCGCCACAGGTAGGTGTAACAGGTGCTGCGTGGGGTCTGCGGTTGTCACTCAGGCCAGCACTCAGGCGCAAACAAACAAAAGCGGTGCGGGCTGTAATGAGTTAGCTCCCATCCACCGTCAGCCCCAAAATCGGCGCTATAGAAAAGTTTCACTGTATTTCAAAATATTTCTAAATATTTTTAAAATTGTTAAAGATTTTAAGGTAGTTTAAAAATTTGTTAGGAATTTTTTACGACTTCAAAAAATGTCAAGAGAATTCAACATATTTTAAATATATTTTGCTAAAACTGCATAAAAGATCCATTACCTTCGATTTTGTTCAAACTCGCATATTTTATCTATTTTTTCATGCTGAACACGAATCTCACCGAAAAAAGGTCGTTCTCTTATCATTTTCGAAATATTGAGCTTTTTACTCACGAAAATGTCGATTTACTTCTAATATGTATCGGATATTGATGTGTATCAGAGTGCCTTCGAATTTGGAACAATTCCGACTGGGGTCATTTACGACTGTTAGGCACTTTCAACCCCTTTCAACCCCTGTGTTTGAATATTTCACTTTTTTCAAACAAATTAGGCTGCAGCAGCGCTGAGACTTCTTTTTTCCTATTTAACTTAGTCTGATTTTGCATTCAAGTCTTATTCGGGGGGTTTTGGGGTCACTAAATTCGAATCTGAAGTCAAATTTCAAAATGGTGGATCGAAAATGGTGGACGAAAATACAAAAGACGGCTCGATTTGGATCAATCTCGGCACTTGCGAGTTTTTGGGGTCGCGGAATAAGAATTTGAAGTCAAAATTCGAAAATTTTAAATAGCGGTAGTTTTTTTATATTTGGATTCAGCGATCCCAAAAACCTCAGGATACAAATTTTTAGGATAACAAATTTTCCTGCCATTTTGGGCACTTTTTGTCGAATTCTCTCTGCCAACGAAAGGGTTAATTATCAGGAAAAATGAAAAATTAGTGAAGGGAAAATCATGGAATTTCAAAAATGAAGTTTTGGGACCACCCTATTTTAAGTTGAAGGATTTAAAAAAAAAATTTATGAAAAATCTTAATTTTTCATTTTTCTCGGATAGTATAAGTTGTCGCGTCTAAAAAAGTTCTACAAAAACATATATCACTCTTTTGTGTAAGCTTGCATCATTTAAGAGTTAAAATTCTCAGCCTCAAAAATAGTTTAGCCAGTATAAAAGTGATAGGATGCTTTTTTTATAATAGCAGAAACTTTCTAAAAATATTGGAAAAATATACATATTTTGCTTCTATAATAAAGGCAGTTAGCGATGTTTTTGTTGGTTTGTATTGGTTTGCATTGGTTTGTATTTGCAATCTAGTTGCCGGAAGTAATTTTCTTTGCTCTCTTGTCACGACTTTGTAACTCGATCGTGCTTTATAATAAATTGGCCAATGTCAAGTCGGTGCACTTGCACTCTGGGCACGGGAAACCACCTCGGTCGACAACCTCTTGCTCTTAAAAAAGGGTAAAATATACGTAACTGGTACACGTTTAAGATTAGTTCAAAAGGTATAGAGATACGTTTTTAGCAGAGTCAGTGTCACAAATCTAAACTTAGAAGAGACTATAAATACAGATATATCGATTCCTTGAATCTGTTAATTAGTTTCCTAAAAGGGCATATTTTTAACTCACCGTGAAACTATTGGATTAAACTCTTAAGCGAAATTTTAAATGATATTCATCTGTTAAGTCGTGTTTTTACTGCTTTTAACTAATTTCGAGCGGAAAGTTTGACGCCGAGGATTGATGTGTGGGCACTCGATTTCATGGAATGTCTACAATCAAACTCGTCTGTCTGCTACCGGCTGTGCCCAGTAGTTTTGGTTTTCTATAGTTTTCCTCTTCTCTGACCAAATGTTCAGGCCAATGCAAGAGCTTATAATAAAAATGCGGCTGCAACGGTGTAGAATTTGGGAACTCCACATGTTTCAGGCTGATTAAGAGTTGGGGTAATTGGGGTGCAGTGAAAAAGGGAATTCAGGCTGGATTCTATGCATGGTAAATATTCAAAAAGGTGTGAGTAATAAAACAAAAAATGTATTCGTGGTTGTAAGAGTGTTTTATTTAAATTGCAAACTTTTGACTTGCACGTATTTTCATCAGTGGCGTACACAAGGGGTTTTTTTTGCCCCCCCCCCCCCCCCCCCCCCTCCCGAAATTAAAAAAATTGTAACATTACAAATTGGAACGGATCACTAAACTCTCCCCTAAATTTTTTTCTGTGAATGCTCCTGACTTTCATTACCTAATATTTATAACCGTACCTTATATGCATTTCAGAGGTCACAGTTAGTCTCCTATTCCTATTTTTTCCTATTTTCTCCCCTATTTTCCTCAATTAATTTTTTAAGAATTATAAGAAAACTTGGAGCCATTAATAAAGAAATTATGAGTATCTTGGGGAAACTGCGATTCAAAGAAAAAAGGCCAAAACAAATTCTCGACGATTAACGCAAAAATATAGAGAAAAGAAATGCTAACAAATGATTGAAAATATACATATTTTATGTTAGCTTTTTTCGTCAGAAATTAGTATTTTTGAACAAAAATCATCATAAAAATTCTCAATTTACAACAATTTTAGGCTGTGATACTGTTTTACACCAAACGTGGGTATTTTTAATACAAAGTTATTAGATTCAAATAATTAAACAGTTTTTTACAATTTACAAAATCTGTTATTTCATTACAAAATAATTCATTTTCATAATGAATTATCAATAATAGAGTAAGTTAGCGTTTTTGATTGGAAATCGGTTATTTTAAATATTAAAAATGTTGTCCTTGCTTTTATTTTAAATTATTGTAGATAATAGTTACCATGAAATACAAAAATTTTATAATAATGTTAATTTTATATTTAAATTTAAAAATAGGGATACAAAAAATAATGGTTGTCAGTGTGTTTATTTTCTAGTTTAAACAAATTTGTAGTTACTTATCAAAAAGACGAATTCATTCATTTTTGTACATTATTCGGGTATTTTAAAAAGAAAAAATTGTCCTCCTTAAAAAAAAACAGTCCTTTATTTTCTCTTCAATTTAACGCGCTTTCAAAATTGGCTGATTCGTATAGAAAATGTGTTAATTGTTTAACGTACTTAAGTTTATCGCTCGGCGCAACGACTTTTAAACTTTGAATGTCTGCAAATTTCGAAGATGTAAAATTCAATTTTTAAACTGTGTACACTTTAAACTTCATGTCGAGCAAATTCAAGAGCGTGTTTTCGACGCTTCAATTACACGTTCAACTGCAAATATGGATTCTTTACTTATTGTCTACACACTTCGATGTCTTAAAAAATACGGTTTTGAACTTTTCATAATATTCTATATTGGAAAAAATATTTATCTTATCATAAAATATATTTGCAATCTTCAATTCAATTCTTTAAATATTGTTGGTTGAGTACTGATTCAAATGAAAGGATATATATATATATGAGAGTGTATGCGTGTCGGTTAACAACTTCCGATACAATCACCATGAAATTATCTTTTATCAGCTTCAATGGAACAATTATTATTTTTAGTTTCAATGCCTTTTGCACAAACGAGAAGTTGATTCTGAAAACTGATTTTATTTGCATTTGCATTCATACAATAATCTGCGAAATTGCTTCAAAAAGGTATGTTTATTTCATCTATGTCCAAAGTGCAGTCATCGCAGCTCACCCTATTTCCCTTTTTCACATATTTTTTTAATCGAACAAAATGTTTCTTTTCTCAAGAAGTTTTTTTTTCAAATGAAAATATATTTTTTATTAAAAGAAAAATTTATTTCCATCCAAAAAATATTATATTGGACATATTCAGTACGATATTTTATTGATTCAATTTGTTTTTTTTTCTCAATGTATTTTAGAAATTTCACCTTTCTTTAACTTTTTTCAATCGACAAATAATAAAGGCATTTTTTGTTAAAGTTATACATTTTTTGATTTTACTCTCTAAATCTGAATCATTAAAATTTCACTGATACAAATAGCTAGAAAGGCGTCACTGACAACCAGTGAAAGGTTCCTTATTGATTCAGTGAAATAATCACATTTGAGGGTTGGCAGCACTGCACCATGTCAATTTAGCAATCATTATAAAATAATATTTTGGTACGTTGAATCAAATATCATAGTAAAAACTGAAGACCCATAAATATTATCAAATATTAAAAGAGGTGAAAAGTTCCGATGCTTTTAAATGACAAACAACCTCACATATTACTTTAATTTCAATATTGGACTGTCATGTACAAACCCGTTATGTCAGTACTTCATATACAAGTTAGAGTATATTTATCCCGCAGTTAATTCAGCAGATTTAAAGCCCGAAAATTAAAAAATTGATTTAATTTTGAATAAGAAAAATAGTGAATATCCTAATCTCGAAAACGTATTTTAGACATTGATATTGTCAATATGAAGCTGGCAGAATTCTGAGCCGCATAGTAGTTCGAATCTCATAGGTTCGAATTTCGCCGCAGCCGTACCGATTTTTCATAGCGATTAAGCGTGCGATTATGTATGTAATTAATAAATTAAGTATATAATGATAAAAATAATAATTTTACGCTTGTTTCCATATTTAATTGTATTTAATTTGTGTATATAGTTCCTTACTCTGAAGGCTAAATCTTTTGTTGGAATAAGGTATTTTTCATATATTCGTTTGAGTTTCTCATATGCTTTGTATGACAACTTGAAAAGATGTTTTTGCTCTTTCGAATAAAATCTATTGCTATCGTTTTAACTTCGCTTGTCAACTTTGATATACTGCATTTTAAATTCTCGCAAGTTTTATAAGAGTTAATGCAACTTTCCATTTGTTCAAACAAAAATATTAGTTTTGACGACTGAAAACCGCTATATTGATCTTTTATATCCAAACCCTGTTTTCCCTATTTTGAAACGATATTATACTAAATTCTCATTCATTTTTATCATTTATTCTAACAGAAAGTGCCTCAGTGTAAAGCAGATGACGCAGACTATCAAAATACATTGCCGAAGTTGACGAAGTCTAGTGTTCTGTAAACTAATATAGGAATTTAATTTTTGCACCTTGCATCTGACACAACTTTTAGTTTTATTTCTAAATCCGGTGAAAACCTTTTCGAAAAGCTATAAAATTAACATAATGGTGGCGATTTTTCTTAAAATTTTAAAAAGACAATTTATTCAAATTTTTGTCAACACAATCATTTGCATGCTATCGACAAAAAAAACTATTGAAACTGTTTCCCTGAACTTTTATTTTTTATGTTAATCAAAAACACATGTTAACTTGTACTCAATTTATCTAAAATTGATTTCTTCCATTATTCCTTCACAAATATATCTTATCAACTATATAGAATGCCATCATAAAATCGTATTATTTTGAAGAAAATACAATTTTATCCTATATTATTGTGAAGTGTCGCGTCGTCCCGAAATTCGGGATAAGTAATCAAATCTTTGTCATAATCTTTTCCCGGATTTTCAGGACGACTAGTCCATCCCCTTTCCAACTCTCGAAATTTTTCAGGGCTACCAGACGCAGCCATGTTATTCACATTTAAGTACATTTTTTTGAATAGGCCAGATAAAGAAAATCGCTAACAGGCTATTTTTTAGGTCCTTTTCAGAGGAATAATTTTGTTCTTTTCATTGTAGTATCCTTTGTCATTTTTGTAAAAAGAGTTTATGAAGAAAACAAAAAGTTTTATTCTTTTTTAACCATCCAGTAAAATACGTGTCGTGTAATTTCTTTTGAAATGATTCCGGGGGAGTTTTTCGCATTCGATAACTATAGTGTGACGTGTTCAACGAGTAAAAATATTTTAATAATCATTGATTTACATGTTTATTTATCCTCGTATTATTTCCCCAAGCTTTTATGTATAAAGTATGTAGTTTTCAACATTGATTAAATAAAAAAACCAACATTTTTTAATTTGTTTTGATAAAAGCTCTGATTTCTTTTTAATCATTTGCATTTTTTTTTATTAAAAACAAAAACTGGGTATCGTAATTTGAAACAACAATGAAGGGCCCCTCGAACGTATAATAATAATTCGTTAGCATCCGCTGTTTTTGTACTCGATTGCAACGAACATAAGCACGTGTACGCGCAAATGAGCACGAGAAAAGAATACCGTCATACAGTCGCTATAATTAGAACCGGCATGCCATAACAATCGTTATGTACTTTGGGCGATAACGAGTGCAGTAGCGATAGTCCAAACTTTCAATATCTAGATTTGATTTAGAAAAAGGCATACTTCACACTCATTCCCCGTTTCCTCTCTGTCATTTTAAAACTACTTCACCGATTCAATTCAAACTTGGTACCGTTTCGTAGAAAACGCTTTTGTTTGTTCACGCTTGAGCGACCGCCGCTTACCCCGCGCAGCTCGTTTTACTCCTAGTTGCGGCGCGGCGTCAATTCTCGGAAGAACTATATCAGGGGGATCTTTTTCTAGGGTTCACTGTAGTTTAATTTTCTACCAAATTTTTGAATTTTTAATCTGAAAGACGAATTTTCTACAAAACGCTTAAATTTTCAACTCGAAATTATTCATTTTCATGAAAATATTTTAATTTTTAACCAATCAGTTAAATTTTCAACTAGGAAAGAACAATTTTGTACCAAAAACCGAATAATTACGTTTACAGTTGAAGAAAATCAATTCTAAAAAAACTAATTTTTAACAAAAACGTATACATTTTTAACTAAAATTGTAAATTGTAAACTACTCTGAAAAATATTTTTTTAATTTGTCTTTTTGGATTGAGAATTCATCTCTTCTGATAGAAGTAATCTTTTTTGGTTGTAAATTCAAAAATTTTGTGGAAAACTCAATATATTTCATCTTGAAATCTTAGCAATATGGTACGTGCAATTAAAATACAAAGAATTTATTTCCCTATATTCGCGAAAGATCACCCTATTTCCCCTATTTTGAGAGAATTTTGGACTGTCAAGTTTAAAGAGATTTTCTAAATCATTTCTTTCTATTCAATTTCACGAGGCTGTTCTACCCAAGTGCGAAGTCACATACGGCCCAACATTGGCCCATAGTCGGCAAAAATATTGCCGAAGCTCGGATGCCGTTATCGCGCCAAAAACGGAATGATAACTATGGCCTGCGTCTGACAGCCAAGGTTTGGCTGCCATTGTCGGCCCAACACTGGGTACCAGTATTGGACCAAACCTAGCTGCCATCGTCGCGCCATTACCGAATTGATAACTATGGCATTGACTTGGCTGCCATTGTCGGCCCAACACTGGGTACCAATACTGCTATACTCTAATGTCTAAGGATATGACAAAAAAGGTATTTAAAAAATAAGTATTAATTGATTGCGAGTACTTTGAATATAAATACTAATGGTCTTGTTTAGATTGAATACATATATTACATCTGAACATTATATTACAAATAAAATTTCTAACGCTACGGAGTATCCAACCTACATATATATACCTAAATCTATCGTCTAGCAGTCGGGAGTGCTAACCACTGCGCTAAACCGACAAGTTGAAACTCTGTGAAAAAGCCATCTTCATAAGCTGCAGCTCAGAAAAGTTTAAGAACTAAATTTTAAGCTCACTTTTTATAATTATTTATTATTATGCGAAGTTGTGTAAATGTAAAATACACGAACTGTTAACAGGAATATCAATACAATAATTTTAATCGATTACAATTTTTTTGCGCATAATATTTCGTTTTTTTTTCGTTGTAGCCTACTTTACAACTTTTTGCAATGGCAGGAAATGTATTTTTTTCATAAACTTTTAATATTTTTAATGGCAGAACTTAAAAAATTTCATCGTGAGCTTTGACCATTTTTTAATAAATTTTTTTTTATCTTTCGTGTAAGATTTTGTTTATTAAGCGAAATAAAGTGCCGATTCTGGACCAAGCATTGGTGGAGGATCGGCAAATATAAATAGCCAATATAGGCTGCCCGCAGTGGCTCAACATTGGGCTGATTAAAATGCCGATATTGGCCCAATAACTTTAGCCGACCTTTGGCTGCCAAAAGCGGACCAACACAGGACCATGTATTCAGCTCCGGCAATTCGCACTTAGGTATTTATTAAAACTATCAGAATCAATGAAGAAACGTTTAATAATTACTGACATTAGTAAAACCAAAATTTACTGATTTGATTTCTGCAGGCGTAATTTTTATAATCGATAATCATCAGCCAGAAAATATTCAGGATCATGTGAAATTGGTTAATAAACATTGATATAAAACTGCTGATTCATGATTCCAATTTAAATTCATGAGTCAATTATGCAGGATTTTATGGGCCTGACATTCCTGATTTAATCTGTCTAATATTCATAACTTTGACATCTAAATTTTATGGTCATTTTATTTTTATATCCTAAGATCTGTAATTTATCAGGATTTTTAAATGATGATCTTGATTTCAATCAACTTACTAATGCGAATAAAGAAGCTGCAAAACCGTCTAAACTTTGCAAATATGTTAGAAAATCCAATTACTAAGCCCCTAATTTTCTAATCACTCAACGACTTCCGGTTCTGTCTGGAGGGATCTTCCACAGAACAGATTCACGCACACACTTATTTTTGGATTTCTATTTCCAAACCTAGGCTTAAGGAACGCGAAGGGTCGGGGGTTCCAGACTGAATAAGAAAAAAAGAGGAAAATCCCAGAATCCTATGGAATGCGTAGTGTCAAGCCTTTACAGTCTTCACACCATATCTCATATCCTAGACTAGACTCAGATTTTTGTGGCACAGGGCAATAATCTTTTTTCCGATTAGGTTTATAATGTTACGTAGTTATCATGAGCCCATGCAGTCACTTTTTTCGCCAAGTCACTTTCTAATCACTTTTTAAAGAAAAGGATGCTGTATTCACTTTTTAAGGGAAATTTCACTTTAGTCTCTGTAATCCATCTCATTTTGGTTTTTATTTAAAAAAGGACAGTTTTCTTAATCTATGGATGAAAACTACAGTAATGATTGGTACGAAAATGTTATTCAATATCAGACTTCACACTCTTTTCCCTATTCCCCTCTTTTCCCCTTTTTTAAAGAATTCTATTTTTTTCCCTATTTCCAAAAAAATTTATCTTTTCATGGCTTTTTTACTTAAATGCGATTTTAGAAAAAATTCGACCTTCTAGCTTCAAAAATTAGCTTTTTTATGAAAATTCATATCTTTTCTGGTAAAGATTTAATTCTTTTTTGTTTAAAAATGAAAGTGTTTGGATCACAATTGATCACTTCTTTTGGTTGAAGATTCAACTATTTTGTTAAAAATGATTTTTTTTTAAGATTCATAATTCTAATGAGCAATTCATCTCATGTATTTTGTTCAAAATTGGTCTACCTGTTTTAGTTGAGGATTTGACTGTTTTGTTGAATTTTCCTTTATACTCATTAGAGTTTTAACTATTACATTTTGTGTCGAGAATACATCTTTTTTTATTGGTCTCAACTGAAAAGTTATCTTCCACTTTTGGTGGAAAATTCATCTTTTTGATTAGAAAACTCAATTATTTGGTTGAAAATGCGTGTAATTTGTCAAAAATTCGCGTCTTTAGGAGAAAATAATCTTTCCGGTTTAAAATGAATCTTTTAGGTAACATTGATCTATTATGTTGAGATTGCAGTATTTTTACTTAAAAGTTTATAGGAATTTAAAGCGTTTCACATTGAGTTCAATATGGTACCTACATTAATTTTATTTAAAAGAATATATTTCCCTATTTTAGTGAAAAATCATCCTATTTAACTTGTAATGGAACTAATTACAATATGTCTAAACATTACTACCCGAATTTATCAGTAGCATTTCATCTAAACTTCAAACAGAAAAAAATTTCTGGAATCGGAACATTTTTCTTGGATATACATGAAAATTTAGTTGTTTCAACAAAATATTTTATTTATCCAACCGATTTCTATCGTTGAAGCAAACAGGTAGTCCACTTACCAAAAGGTTTTGTTAAAACAACCACCAAATTTTGTTAGGTGTACCAAATATTTTATTTTCCATATAATAACCATATTCTGTGGTTGAATCAACAAAAGTCTTTTTGATTCAGCCAAATCGTTTTCTGAGTGTTTTACATGCAACCTTCAATGTTACTTAAATGTTAATGGAATCGAAACAAATTTTTGTTTTTCAACCATATAATATGGTTCTTATATGGACAACCAAATATTTGATTGACCCAGTCCAAATTTTCTATTGTTTCAACCAAATCTTTTGGTAGATGGCGTATTTGGTTGATTAAATAAAAAAATAGTTTGCGTAAATCAAATCTTTTTTTGAATCAGGTTCCTCAGTGGGTGGCAGATGAGTTTATGGAAAGTCCATTGTGTCCGAACTCCATATTAAGTATCCACTGTACCAGAATTGAACGAACGGGAACTGGTGTCAGGTGTGATAGATCTTTGGTGCGGTCACTTTCACAAACTGCTGCTGCCGTTTAATTCTCCCCTCAGTTTGGTTTAGCTTGGGTCTTCAGGACTTAAATATCCAATCAACGGTGGCATCATTTCTATATCCTAAACCTGTCGACGCTCCACGGTGTGTTTATGAAGTCAAAACGACCCGACAATTAACTTTATTTAAAAAATTTCTGTGTGTAATTAACTTCAATTTATCACACAATGTGGGACATGCATGTTAAGATAACATTCCGCATTATAATCGTAATCATTCACCAGGATGGTCAGTGGGCCGGGAATTTTTTGAGAGCCGAAAATGACAGTGGCTTTATTTTTTATCCAAGAATTTTACGAATTTTTAGAAGAAAAATCTATCCAATCAATTGAAATATCAAAAATTTCGTATCCAAGAATATAATTTCCGGGTGGCGACTGAATTTTTTTGATTACCGGGAATTTTTTATAATTGTTTTTACTTGCGCAATAAATACCGTCTCGCTCTTCGAAGAAAAATCTCTAGAATTGTGCTCATTGTTAACAAATATCTCCGTTAAAATGTAGAATATAATTTTATATTTAAGATTTTTAAGTTAATTTTTCGTTCCAAAATGAATGTTTCTTTTACATTATATATTTCAGAATTTTAGGCTTGTCTTGATGGGCCGTTCAAATATTAAAGTATCGTTTATATTTGAGAAAGTTGAAAGCTAATTCTTTTTAATTGAAAAGTCTCCAATTCTATTTTTAGTATAGAAAATATCTCTTTTAGTCATAAATCTAACTGTTTCATCTTTCGGTAGAAAACTCGTCTTTTTCGGTTGAAAATTAATTCTTTTTAATTTAAAAGCCTAATATGATATTTTTTGAACCAGAATTCATCTTTTTTGTTAAAAAATCATTTTCTGCTATTGAAAACTCATATTTTTGGTTGAAAGTTAATTATTTTCATTTGAAAAGTCTACTATTATATTTTTGGTTCATAATTAATTTCTTTTGTTTAAAAATTCTACTATTTGGTTGAAAATTGAATTCTTTTTTGGAAAAATTATTATTTTCTTTAAAAAGTAATCTATTGTTGGCTGTGAATTGTTTTTCTGAATTGCAAAATTTTTTATTCTCTTAATATTTTTATTGAAGGGGCGGCGGGGGGCAAACATTTATTTTCAATATTTCATTGCATTGGAAGAGATCTATAATTTATTTTTAACATTATTATTAATTTGTGTTAAAAGAAAGAATTAGTTTTTATTTAGAGCGTTTGTATTAATAACGTGGATTTTATATTTTGTTACAAAGTATACGAATTCGAGTGTTTTTAAGCATTTCAGTTTCTTTAAAAATAATTGATTAAAGCAATAACTAATGACAGCCACCTTATTCCTACAAATAATAACAGATATAATCATTATGATATGATAAAAAAGTTCATAAATAATTTTTTTCATTATAAATTTTCTCCTAATCACACTGACCCCGTTATATCACACATAGCTCTATCGAGCCTACGATTAAATTATTAAGCGTTTTAATTAAAATGTTCTGAATTAATCGTGTTTTAAGCTTCAATTATAAAAGTTTAAAATTCTAAGGTATTCACTTTGCGTGATTTAATTTGCAGTCCGTACCGAAAAACTGCTCTGACCGAGTTCGCTAATGAATCTCTCTAGCAATTCCCCCGGGCAAAGAGCTTTGAGGTAAATAAATTTAATATCCATTACTAGATTTTTAATTTAATGTTCTTTTTTGTTTGCAGAATTCGTTTGGAAGGCCAGACGAAATTGTCGCAGAGGAGACCTTGTTCAACCACATAAGGTGCAACAACTCTTTTGTTCAACATCTTTTCCAAGCACAATTCCGGTCGAGCTTAACATGTCCGAAGTGTAAACAACAGTCAAACACTTTCGATCCATTCCTCTGCGTCTCGGTTCCAGTACCTCAAAATCATCGACAGATCAATCTTTTTGTCAACGTTCTCTACACTTCACAGCAGCCCCGACAAGTTAGGATTGGAGTCAGTGTCAATCAAGCAGCAAACGTCAAGGAACTGAGAGAAATCCTCGCAAGTGATACTGGAATCGACGAGAATCACATGCTTCTCACTGAAGTATACGACGAAGGATTTCATAGGTAATATCATTATTGAAGGTGGCCAGATTCGGTGTACTACTTTGAGATTAAACACGGGTGTGGCACAGTGAACTTTAAAGCTTGAGCGTTAGGAGAGGATTTCACGGGCTCCCGCACCCACATTACAAACTAACTATATTCTATAAAAATATTTATTTGCCATTAACCGTTTTACAGGATTGCTCTAGATCAGGGAAAGCCTGAACATCAGGAATTTTGAACAAATCTTTCATAAGTCAAGGAATTTCTATAAAAATAACTGTCAAGGAAATTTGAAATTTTTTTATTTTTGTTTTTTATTTGAAGTTCTTTTATTCCGTCTATAAAATATAATAAATTCAAAATGTTTTAAAATTCGTGTAAGTGAATATTAATGGCCAGGGAAAATAAAAACATTAAGCAGGGAAACGTTAGAGAATTTTGAAAATGAAGTTTGCAGCTACCTCAATATAATATACCTCTCAGTTATTGATTTCCTTTGTATTTATATTTCTGTTTTTTTTTTCTCAGTTCCTCCTGACCATTGTATTTTCAGTTAAAAATGTTACTATTTGGTTGAAAATTGAACAATTTTCTTGAAAAGTAATTGTTTTCGTTAAAAATCAATCTTTTGTTGAGGTTTCAATTATTTTGGTATAAAATTCATTTATTTTTGAAATTCCTATTTTTGTGTTTAACATTCAACTGAAATCTTTTTTTGTTAAAAATGAACCTTTTTTTCGTCTTTTCGGTTTAAGAATTCATCTCTTACTAAAAATGTCATCTTTTTGATTAAAAATGCAACTGTCGGTTAAAATTTAATCTAAAAAGGAATGCTTTTTATTTAATATTAAAATATTTATTTGGTTAAATTAAAATCTATTTTGGTTAAAATATCTACTATTACATTTTTCATTGAGAATTCATTTTTTTAAATTTGACAATTAAATTACTTGCATGAAGTTGTTGTAGATTCATAATTTTAATTGGTTTAAAACTTTTTTTTGTTGAAGGTACATCTCTTTGGTTGCAAATTTCACTGTTTTGTTAAAGAAATTTTGTTGTTGGATTTGTCTTTTTTATTAGAAAACTAATCTTCTTGGTTGAAATTTCATTTTTTTGTCTCTTGGCTTGAAAGTTTAACAGTTTGAATGAAATCATTTTCATTTGTTGACTGAATAATCTTACTTTTTAAAAAATGAATTTTGTTAAAGATTCGTCTTTTTAGTTGGAAATTCATCTCTTTGGTTGAAAATTCACCTTTTTGAGGAAAAATTAATATTCGCTTGTGTAAATTTTAACTTTTTTGTATAAAATCAATCTTTTTCGTTAAAAATTATTCTTTTTTTCGTTAAAAGTTTAACTGCTTTATTAAAAATTCTTTCTTTTTTTTTAATTGAACTATTTTTCGGGTTGGAAATTTAACTATTTTTGGCTGAAGCTTAAACTTTTCTGTTTGAAAATTCAACTTTGTATGTAGACAATTCCAGCATTTGATTAAAAATTCAACTATTTTATTGAAAATTCGAGTATTTTATTAAGAACTCATGTGTTTTAGTTGAAAATTCAACTTTTTTAAATCCAAAATTCGCCTATTTAGACAGAAAATTAATATTTTTTAGTTATGTTTTTTATTTAACAGACTTCTAAAAAATTCAATTAATTGGTTGAAAATGCAACTGTTTTGGGTTGAAGCTTAATCTTTTTTATTTAAGAATTCAACTTTTTTGTTAAAAATTAAATTATTTCTTTGAAAATTAAAATGATTTCTTAAGACGGCTCATCATTTTTAGTCGGAAATTTAACTGTTTTATTAAAAATTGGTCTTTTTGGTCGAAAATTGATTGTTTTAGGTTGTAAATTCAACTATTATGTTGAAAATGACTATTTTGTTCAGAATTTAATGATTTTTTAAATTTAACTATTTTATTTAACATTCGTCTTTGTTTAAATATTAACTATTGTATTTTTACATTCTCATCAGAGAAGGTATTAGATTTTTGTAAAATTTGACCCCCCCCCCCCCCCCCCCCCCCCCAGTTTTTGTCAAATTTCAACGTTTTGAGACCCTCTGAAATCGAAGAACAGGGTTTTACAAATGTGTCTGTCTGTATTTAGTGTCCTAAACTAAACGTCAAGTTCGTTAGCCAGCCATTTTGAAAGAAAATTCAAAAAGTGAGCACATTTTGAATATTTCTTAGACCACTTTTCTGAAAATTCCAAAATTCTCTGTGCAGTTATTTATAGTATTCAAAAAGTTGAACAATTTATCCTAATGACTTTTTTGAAAAATCAGAATTTACCAGAGTTAGGCCATTTTCACAATTAAAAAAAAAACTAAAATGAACATTTTAAGCCAAACAACACATGATATGAAAAAAGTCAAAAGAAGAAAAACTTTGCTTTTTGAAGGCCCTATAGGATTATGATAACAACTTTTTTAATTTGGTCGGAAAGTTGAACATTCCAAATTTGATCCTGTCAAAAAAAAAAAAATAAAAAATCCACAAATTACATTTTTTAATTAAACTATGCAAGATACGGGAAAAATAAAAAAGCTCAAATTAGACGCACTGGAAAAAATTACAAATTCATAATGAATCACTTTTCGACATAAGTTACGAAAAAAATGACACAAAACTTGTTTATTTAAAAAAGAACTATAATTTTTGATAGGACACGTAGTTTTTGCTTCAGTCGTAAAAAATAACATTCAAAATAAAAATGTTAAATTTTTTTGAAAAAACGACACAAGATATACACTAAAATTAACAGACAAAAGTTGTTCACCTAAAAAGATCTATCAATTTATTATCAATCATTTTTCGATAGGATGAGTAGATTTTTTTGCGTAAATAATAAGATTAAAAATAAAAAAATTTAATTTTTGAAAAAGCACAGACAAGACAAAAGAGGACACAGGCTCCTTTATAGGACCCTATATAGGTTCCTGTATTAGACCCTATGCATATGTGCAGTAGTTTTTATTTAATCGTAAAAAACAACATTAAAAATAAAAAATTATAAAAACAAGGAAATAAGAATTAGTATGATTCAATTTTTATGCATATTATGAATTATAATAATATACATTTATTGAAATGATACATGTTTCAGAGCAGCTTAGGATACAATTTAAAGGAAAATAAGAAACAAATACAAAAATAATCATGATAAATACAATTTGCTTTTATTTTGCAATTTTTTAATAGGTAATCCCAGGCAGAGTTACATAAAAATGTATTATAATTGATATAAAAGTGTTGTGTATAATGTAGAAAAGTTGACATGTTGGACAGAATCGAGTGCGAAACACGAGATACGTGATGAGAATGTGCTCGTTAAAGCCAAAAGAGCTTTAACAAAAGAGAGTTCAAAATCACAAAATTACAGTTATCGGTTCGTTCACCTTCGATTTTAAAAGGTCTGTGCCCGAATGCGATAGAAATGCAAAGACCAAGTGCGGAGTGCGATTGCCATCGGTCGCTTGCCGTGGGTGCGCTCAAACTCTTTTTTAACGAAAGAGAATTCACAATTACAAAATTACAGTTGTGGATGTTTTGAGTCTTAATTTTAAAATGTTTACGCAAGAATGTGCGAAAATATAAAGACCGAGCGCGCAGCGCGAGGTAAATACATAATCAAGCGCGAGATAAATACAACATCGAGCGCGAAGCGCGAGAACCAACAGTTGGGCGCCCTAGGCGTGCTCAAACTTGCGAGGCGCGCGACGAGAATGTGCCCGCGTAGCGGGCAGATTTTTTGTTAAAAGTTCATCCTTTTTCAAAAATTCCACTTTTCGTGTTGCAAATTCAACTATTTTTGGCTAAACCGTAACCCTTTCTGTTTGAAAATTTATATTTGTATGTAGACAATTCAAGTATTTGTTCAAAAATTCAACTATTTTATTAAAAACTCATGTGTTTTTGGTCGAAAATTCGCCTATTTAAACAGAAAATTCATCTTTTTGGGTTAAGCATTTTTTTTAAATCCAACGTTCTTCTAAAAAGTTCAATTATTTGGTTGAACATGCAACTGTTTTTGGTTAAAGATTAATCTTTTTCTTTTCAAAAATTCAACTATTTTGTTACAAATAAAAGTATTTCGCTGAAAATTAACTGATTTGTCAAGAGGCCTCATCATATTTGGTCGAAAATTCGTCTTTTTGGTAAAAAAATCATTGTTGCAGGTCGAGAATTTAACTATTAGGTTAAAAATGACTATTCTGTTGAGAGTGTAATAGCTTTCTTTTTAATTTAACTATTTTGTTTAAAATTCTTGTTTCGTTTTTTGTAATATCAACTATTGTATTTTTTGTTGAAAATTAATCCATTTTCAAAAACTCAACTTTTCGGGTTGCAAATTCAAATATTTTTGGCCGAAGCTCAACCTTTTCGGTTTAAAAGTTCATCTTTATATGTAGACAACTCTAGTATTTGATCTAAAATTCAATTATTTTGTTGAAAATTTAATTCTGTTTTTGAAAATTCGAGTATTTTGTTAAAAACTCATGTGTTTTTGGTAAAAAATGATCCTATTTAGATAGAAAATTCTGGTTTTCTTCGAGTTAAAAATTTTCTTCCAACTATCTTCTATTTACCTGAAGTTTTCCGAACGTTCAAATGAACGAAATATTTTTCCCCATCTATATTTTCCTCATAAATATTGTTCTAACTGCAATATAAAATATGCATTATTAATCTGTCTCAATAATAAGTTATTTCCCAATATAAATGAACAAGCATTCAAGCACTTTTTCTGGTTTAAAAAATCATCACAAAAAAATTTCGTTCATTTGAACGTTCGGAACTTAAAGCACATCGATCTTCGAAAAAAATCAATTATTATGTTGAGAATGCAACTGTTTTTGGCTGAAGCTTAATATTTTTTGTTTGAAAATTCATCTCATATTGTAGAAAATTCGTCTTTTTGGTTAAGATATATAAATAAATAAAAAAATTAAATATTTTAATTTGAAATTGTTCTATTCGTTTTATTAAATATTTAATGTTAAGAATGTTACAAGATTAAATTCTGATCCTTGAATATTAATATATTTAGAGGTCGTTCAAAAAGTACGTAACGTTTTTATCTCACAATTTTGACTCCCTCCCCCCTACGTAACGCTTTTTCTATAGTAAATTGTGTAACTAATTTCTTATTTCCAGGACCTTTTCCGACTGTCAACCGCTCTCTGTGATCACTGAAAATGACCCTCTCTACTGCATTGAACTCCCTCAGCTGAAGGAACCAACTGAGCAGGCCTACATCCTCCTAGTCTGGATCAATGTCCTGGTAAAAGGCGACCTTCGAGAAAGATTCGGAAGTCCGTACACGATGCAAATTTCCCGAGAGACTTCCTACGAAGACCTTCAGAAGCTCCTTCTCAAGGAAATGCACACAACCCTCGCCGATGACGTCCTAACATCAAGTCAGAATCCTGGACTCTTCAATATCCGAGTCGCCGATCCAGTCGCGACTCCCATTCAGGACGAGCATCCCTGCATAGACCCTTGCGTCGAACATCCACTCTACACTGAACAAATCGAACAAGCCTTGGCACTTTGTGCCGACGACTCTGGTCCTCAACACGTCAAGTTGATTCTCGAATGGGATGAGTCTGCCAAATCCAGCATCATCCAGGACGACTCGGACCAGATCGAAGAGCACGCAAGCGTGAAACAGCTGAAGACCAACACCGAACTCGGAGGCACCGTTACACTCGAAGAGTGCTTCGATTTGTACACTCGAGAGGAGACCTTGGGGGCGGAAGACGCCTGGCACTGTCCTTCCTGTAATCGAAAACAGGAGGTCGTGAAGAAACTTGGTCTTTGGACGCTGCCTCACATCCTTGTCATCCATCTCAAGAGGTTTCGTCAGCAGTCGAAGCAAAGATCGACCTCGAAATTAACGATGTTGGTCGATTTTCCCCTCTATGGATTCGACATGACGCCTCATCTCGCTCACAATGGAATCCAGTCGCACAATATCGCGAATCTCGGAGTTATCGGCTGGTCCCCATGGAAAAAGCCGCGACCGCGACAACAGCAACAGCAGCAGCAGCAGAATATTTCCAAGTATGACGACAACGTCTATGATTTATATGCTATTTGCAATCATCATGGACAGGATCTTCAGGGAGGACACTACACGGCTTTCTGCAGGAATCCGTATGACACTCAGTGGTATTGCTTTGATGACACGAGGGTGGAAGCCGTGACGGAAACGAACTTGATCACCAACTCGGCCTATATGCTCTTTTATCAGAAGAGGCAGAATAATTCGACTGGGAACTCGTCGGCGGCTTCAACCAGTTCTGCGGGGTCGGGACTTGATCACTGGGTTTCGAGGATGCCCCCGTTCTATTTTAATAACAAGAACAGCTGTAATATTGGTAGTAATAAGCAGAGCAAGTCGCAGGAGGTGCTCTGCCAAGAGAAGATTGTCGAGGAGAAAAATTTGAATAACTTTAATCGGGGATGCAGAAATTATGCGACGTTACAACCGCAGAAGAGGAATGTTGCGACGGAGACGGATTGTGGGGAGGTGGACCGATACTCGGACGTTGAGGCTCCTACGGACTTTCCATCGAGGAGGGATTGGGTAAGGTTCTTTAATTTCTGGTTTAAAAGATTTTTAAGTTTCAAGGTTTAAATTAATGTAAATTATTATAAAATTGTGTCCCCATGATAGAATGCAATTCTAATTTTGCACACAAAATAAGAAGATATTGGTAAAATGTATAGAATTTTATCTTTAAAAAAAATAGTATTTCTACTCATATTGAAAATAGATTTCCGTAGTATTTATCTAACGTTTTAAAATGGTTGTGGAATTTTTTCTCTAGGTTCAAGCACAGGTTAAACTTAGACCAAAAAAAGTCGCTAAATATTACAGGTTACGGATTTTCTTAAACATTTTATATGCAATTATAGCTTTTTAAATTTTTAAGACTTCTTTAAAGACAATCCCAGGCCTGCCATACAGTCATTTAGTCAATTTTTGTTATCAAATCATTTGTTAAACCTTTTTTTAAAGGTAAAGCCATTATAGTCACTTTTTAAAATAAAAATGTCGTTTTAGTCGTTTCTTCCAATAAATTTAAGCAGAGAACACAAGAATTTATCGATTTTTTCGAATTCCTTCGAATGATTTCGAAATAATCCTGAATTTTTTGAAATTCCTTTTAAATCCACTGAATTCAATGTATCTTCTTTGTATTTTCATTTTTTTTTAATTTGTCTGGACGATTTTTAAATTCAACTTAAATTCTTATTTATTTCAACAGATTATTTGTTCTTTAATTCTATTCACTCCAATTTTTTTTAAAAATTTATCCTAATTTCATATGAATTAATTCGAATTCACCTGCATTCTTATATATATATTTTAATTTTCGCTCAATTTTGTTTAATTCACTTGAATTGTCTCTTGAAGTCGGTAATACTAATTTTAAAATGCAGTTTATAAGAATCTTTTGAATTCCCTTGCATTTTTTCCATATTTAATAAATTCAATTACATTTTTTACTATTTATAAAATGTTTTCAATTAAGTTGAATTTTTATTAAATCCATCGAATTCTTCTCATTTCATTTAATTCACTCGAATTTTATAGTATTTGATGTTTTTTAAAATAATTGTTTTCAATTCACTTAAATGACGATGATTTTCCCGTCAATTGTATTAACTCGAAATTTGATTGAAATTTTTTTATTTTCAAAATTGTATTCAATTGATTTCTTTCAAATTCTCATAAATGTTATCAAAGGCTCCTGAATTCTTGTAAATTTCCTTAATGTTACTCAATTAAGCTGATTTACGATTTTTTTAATTAAATAGAACTCCCTTGAATTCTTCTCAATTCACTGCAATTTTACTGAAATCAATATAATATTTTGGATTTTTTCATTAATTCACCTCAAAGTTTCATTAATTTAATCTAATTTTTCATTTGCCTTTAACTCCTTAACAGTCGCTTAAATTTTAGTCAGTCCATGTTTTATTTTTTGAATTTATCCTGAATTCGTTCAAATTCATTTGGAATTCTGAAAAATTTCATCGAATTCTTTTAACCTTTCGAATGAGCTCAAGAACTTTAAAAATTGTAAATTATTATTTTTGAGCACTTTGCATTTAGAAACGTCTAAAACGCGATTTAAAAAATGACGTGTGCAATTATTAATTCAGACCTCAGATTGTGCAACTTTTTTCGACCTTTTTTTTTTAATTTTTCCTTTTTTCCGGGTTTCTCAGTAATTCGCTATACTTAGTTTCAATTTTAATCAAAATAAATCTTTGAAAATTGAAATTCAAAACCAGAAAAATGTTTAGCGATTTAATTCGGAACATTAAAAATCTTCAAAGATTTAATTTTTTCAAATTGCGAAGCCTTGATAATTGGACATTTTCAAATTAAAAAGGCTTTCCGCAGGTGCTTTTTATTTATACGGGGTTTTAAGATAAATTAGATGAATAATATTAATTTAATGCATATTAATGGAATTTTAAATCATTTCGAGATATTTTAATGGCTTTTTACTATTTAAAAAAATGGTAAGAGATTTTAAAGTATTTGTAGAGACCTTTAGGGAATAATTTAAATTTTATTTCAAGAGATGTATACAGATTTCAACAATTTTAAGGGATATGAAGGACGTAGACAATTTTCAAAGCTCATTAGAGAGTTTAAGTTATTTTAAAAGATTCCGAATTATTTGAAGACATTTTAGTTTGAAAAATTTGTAGAAATATATCATTTCTTATCAAAATATTGTTTTTTCTTTTTTAAGTGTAAAAATAAACGTTTAATCTTTCCCCTATTTTTCGACTTATTGTAGATATTTTTCGAAATTGCTTGGGATATTTTTTGTAATTTGATGCAACTAATGCGACTTTTTTAAAGCCTCCTAGTCGATCCGAGCCCTGTTAATTCAAATTTACGCCAATTATCTTTTTTAGATTTTTTTAAAAATCGAAATGTTAGGGAATTTTTTCGCGAAGGAGATTAATTTTTTTAATTGCCATATAAAACTGAAAAACAATGATTATTCATTTGTAAAGGTAGTTTTATTACTTTATTAAGCTATGTTGTGAAAATTATTTTTTTGTTTTGAAATTATTTCTTTTAACTAAAAATTTAACTATTTTATTCTTGGTTGCAAATTTAACAGATTATTTGAAATTTTTTCAGTCTTTTCACTGAATAATCATTCTTAGTTGAAAACTAAACTCACGTTGAAATGTCGTCTTTTTTGGTGAATTCAATTAAAAAATTTTTTTTAACTTAATTTTTTTTTGGGTTGAAGATTCATCATTATAATTAATAATTCATCTTTTTTTGCTGTTGAAAAATTCGTTTGTTTTTACTTTAATTCAATTTTTTACTGAAAATATAAATATTCTAGATCAAACTAGAGTAGTTTGAAAAATTCTCTTTTTTATTTGAAAATTTAACTTTTCTAGTATAAATTAATCTTCTTGTTTGAGAATTCATGTTTTTAATTGAAAATTCAATTATCCTAGTGAAAGATTCATCATTATAGTTGAAAATTCATCTTTTCGGACTAAGATTAAACTACATATTTAAGTTTAAGATTCATTATTTCAGTTGAAAATGCATCACTTTTTTAAAAAATGTAACTACTTTTTTGAAAAATAGTTTTTTTCTTTTGAATATTATTATTTTTCAACTGAAAATTTAACTACTTTTTTTAAAAATAGTTTTTTTTCTGTTGAATATTATTATTTTTCAACTAAAAATTTAACTATTCTATTTTTTAATTGAAAATTTATATTTTTTATTTGAAAATTCTACTATTCCATTAAAAATGTATGTATTTTCTTCAAGAATCGTCTTTTTTCTAGAAAATTAATGTTTTTGTTTGAAAAATAATTTTCTTTGAAGATTTATGAAGGTTAAAAATTCAAGTATTCCAGTTAAATATTCACCATTTTGGTTAAATATTCATATTTTGGTTGGAAATACAACTAATTGATTGAAAGTTAAACTCTTTTGTTAAAAATTCATCTGTTTGGTTTAAAATTGAACTATTCTATTTTTTTTGGTTTGAAAACTGATATTTTTTGGTTACATGCTGAAAAGGCGATATTTATACTTAAAAAGTTAGGGACTTGACCCGGTTTAAATTGCATTTAATAAAGTACCCACAATAATTTTACCTAAATATGCAATGAGGTTTAAGTATAAGAAGATAAAATAAAATAAATCATGTATTATTCAAGTTCGTGGACTTTCGAGACAAATTCATGAAATGATTAATTATGTTTTTAGTATTATTTAATTTTTAAATAATCAATAGTGGTAATAACATGTAAGAATATCTTGCAATGTAATTTTCCAAGGCTTTCTGAGCGAAGCATATTATCTAAATGTCTAAAAACTGAAAAAAACTATGCATAACAATCTGGAAAAAACTTGAGATACCGCGAAAAAATCTAGAATTTGCAGGGAATTTTTTCCTAGCTTTGAGTAGACACCCTGCTTTAGAGTCTTTCAGGATGATTGCTGGACAGAGAAACTGAGAAATTACCGGGAATTTTATGAGACCGGGAAAAGCGGGGAAATGAAAGTGAACTTATTTTTGGAATGGATATCTTACAAATTAAAAAAAAGTCTGTCCCAGTTTGATTTCAACTGTTTTTTAAATAATCAATTGAATTTTTATCTTTTTTAATTATAATGTCATTCAGTTCATAATACATAATTCGAAAATCCTGTACTTACACATTTTCCATTATGGATTTTAATTTTTAAGCGTACATTTTTCATTTGAAGAACATATAAAGCACATTCTCATCGGGCGCTACGCATGCGGCTCGCTTCGCTCGCAAGTTTGAGCGCGCAATCGAAATTTGAATTTTCGATTTTTGAAGCAAATCCAAAAATTGGTTATGATAATCTTGAAGGGCCTTCAAAAAGAAATGTTTTTCTTCTCTTGACTTTTTTTCATATCACGCGTTTTTCGGCTTCAAATTGTGATTTTCGGTTGATTAAAAAAATTTTGAAAACCCTATAACTCTGAGACTTTTTTTTTGATCGAAAAAAGTCATGAGGATAAATTGTTTGTTCTTTTTAATATTATAAATATCCGTACATAGAATTTTCAAATTCAGAAAAAAGTTGTCTCAGAAATTTTCAAAATGCTCTCACTTTTTGAATTTTTATCAAAAATGGCTGTTTTACGAACTCGTCCTTTTTTTTAGGACCTAAAAAAAGTGTCCTAAAGATGAATTTAATTCATTCATTTTTTCGAGAGTTATCGTGTTTACGGACGGACGGACGGCCGGACGGACAGGCAGACAGACAGACGCCATCGTGAAAACCTGATTTTCGGATTCAGGGGGTCTCGAAACATGGAGATCCGTTGAAAAAGTGTGATGTCAAATTTCCGACAATTCTAATACTTTCTCAATCATAAATGATGAGAATGTAAAAATTATTAGCTTTTAAAATCTCCAATTTGGAATAAGAAAACCTTTTTAGTTGATCAAAGGTGAATATAAATTATCATGGTTTTTTAAATTGAACGATACATTAAGGAATAAGAAGTGAATAATAATTGATTTAATAAGTCGATTTGGAATCAGTTCAAAATTTAAGAATTTCCAGATTTTAACCTCATATATTAAAATCTTTTAATTGGAAACTATTAGTAGTTAAACCAATGTAAATGCCTAATTAAAACTTTATAAACTATTTTCAATTTTAAAATAACTCTAAAATAATATATTCATGATTAAAAACTTGTATTAAATTTAAAATATTATTTTTGTTCAAAATTTGAACATTTAACATTTTTAAATTGATTATTTTTAATTAAGAAAAATAAAAACTGCTTAATGTTACAATTTTAATTGTTTTATTTCAAAAAAATTAATGTACAAGTAAAAGTGTGAACTTTTTATATATAATAAATACAATATTCAAGAAGAATTTGAATAATTTTAAAATACGTTTAGAAGTTCTGAAAAAATTTCAGAAATAATTAAGAATTTGAATGAATGTAAAACAAAATGCAGATGTTTCAAGATTTTGAAATAAAATATTGAAGTTTTTAAAGGATTTTTAAACTATTTAAAATGAAAATAATTTAACTTTTAATTCAAGAAATGTTCAGTTTATAGGAAAAATATATAATCGTTTAATTTCTAATATTTCTAGCTTAAAACTGATTAAAATGATTTGCAGCTCAGTTTTTATTGCTTCAAATGGGCACATTTTTAGCTTTTAGGGTTGAAATTTTTTAATTTCATTGTCCGTGAAAAACTGTTGATCGGGATTTTTTGTATTTGATTAAAACTGCGATCCTGGTCTTTGAGCATTGATCTCTTCAAAATAAAAATTCTGGAACTAATCGAGACAGTTTTTAATTGAAAATTCTTTATTTCCAGGCATCACCGAAACCTGTGAGACGGACCTCGTCGATCACTCTAACTCCTCACGTTCCACAGGCAATAATTCAGAATGCCAACAGTGATTCAGACACAACAGTGATACACGAATCAACATTGTAACACACAATTTAAGCCAGACACCTCACGTCTGGCTCGAGCTTGGCTCAACGAGTGCCTAGAAGCTGGCGTTTCCGTTAAGGCTGAACTCAACGCAAGTAGAGAGAAAAAACAAAACAAAAAAAAAGACAATTCAGTAGCCCCTAAGGCACTTTCTCAAGAACGCATCAATATTTTTAGCCTGGCTAGAATTTGAACTCCGATCTTTCGCTCAGACTTTGTACAATTCCTGATTCCTAATAATACTATGGCAGACAAAAAGAAAAACAAACAAAAAACAAGCCAAACTACAACTACAACGAGAGATAATTCAAAAAGTTTTTGCTTTTCTTTGAAATTCTATTTCTATATGCGTCGAGGATAGAGAGCGTGTTTTTGGAAAATGATAAGTTCGAGGCATTAGCGAATTTCATATTTATAGTGTATTTGTACGGATCGCGTGAGTTGCTATTACAAAAGTGTAGATGTTAAGGTATTTTCACGAGGAGAGTGTGTTGAAATCTTGATATCCAATAGAGCATTTGTAAACCTGGTAAATTGTCCCCACTAAAGTGTCAATGTGATTGTCGGTTTGCAGAAAGTCCGAAAAAAATATATATATAGAATAGAATAGAATCTGATTTTATTTGACTTGTGTAAAATGCGTGTTTTGTGATTTGTAATTTGTAATACGAGATTTGAGATTTGACTTTGATAGCACGTGTTGGGTTATTCTTTTAAAACCGAAACTTTTGACAATAAATAAGCGATTGCTTGAGGGTTTGATTTTAATCGATTTAGTGTGACATTTTTAGGACAAAGCAAATAATGCTCAATCTTTTTCGGACACTGGAATCCGACTTTTGCTCTGAGTCCAGTTTCGCTTAGCTGTAATATTTATATTGTATTTTGTATCACCCACTAGTGGCCTTACATAAATAATCAATATCGATACATCAATAATTCAATATTCACACTTGTATAATCATACTAACTAATTATTTTCAGCATTTTTTTTATTACGGTATGAGAGAAAGAAAAAAAAATGTCGCGCGAGGGCCACTGGGCCAAGAAATGGGAAACAATTATGGGAAATGGCCTTTTACAAGTACTTCTCTTCCAATCTTCAATGTTCTTCCACGATTTAAGACTCGATGCTTAAAACTCTGCTTTTTTTGTTGTTGTTGTTGTTGTTGTTGTTGTTGTGAAAACAAATCCGAGAGAATTAAAGACTTCTCGGCGCAGTGACTTTTCTCCGCGACAAAGGGCACCAATACTTTTCAGCTATTTTGTATTATTAAATACTTTTAACCTCTCAATTTTAATCACCATTCCAGTTGTGAGGAGATTTTGACTTTTGAGACGTGAGAGAGAATAAAAGTGGGAGAGAATGTGAACGGGAGAGTATTAAATTTAGAGAAAAAAACAGTGAGAAAGATTTATATAGAAGAAATATATATATATGTGTGCGTGTGCGTGTGCATGTGTGCGCGCGCGCGCGCGCGCGCGTGTGTGTGTGTGTGTGTGCATTGCGTATATATTCATATTGAAGAGAGAGAGAGAAAGAAAAATATGTATATATACGTATGAACATAGAGAGTGGCAGATATTTAAGTTATTTTAAAGTAATGTTTACAACTAGTCACACGAATCGTGGCCAAGGGTAGAGAAACACACGCGATTTAAAATAGAAAATAAATTGAAGTTCTAAAACGAAGAGGAGAGATGCATTCTATTACCACCTATTGTGACAATTATTATTTAGAAAAAGTTATTATGTAATCTTGTTAACCGACTGAGGGATATTATCATTACGATTGTCGATACATATATTGCTAAGATTTTGTTGAAATAAATAGAGAATGTATATGTGAAGAAAATATCTCTTGCCTTGGTTCTTAGTTTTTAGATTTAGTACAATTATTTATAATCAGGTTAGAAATATTGTTTTTTTTATTCGTAACTTTTATTGGAGGGGACGAGTGAAAACACCGAAAAATAAAATATCCGATTAATAAGATTCCCGAATTGGAAAATTCTCGAATAATGAAATTGGAAAAAATTTAAGTTTTAAGATTCTAAAATTATTTTTTCGATTTAAAGTAACAATAGTTGAAAAAATATATTTCTGGATGCATTTTTAAAAATTATTTTTTATTTAAATTCATACAATAATTTTAGAAACTTTAAAACTTATAATGAAAAAATACATTTGTGTATTGTATTTTTAATAAATAAATAATATTTGTAAACAAAATGTTTTTAGTTGTTTAAATTCAGAAATTTTATTATTAGCGAATTTGAATTCTGAAATATTCGGAAATTTTATTATTCGGGAATATTGCAGTGTCGGAAATTTTATTTTTCGGGATTTTTCAGCAGTCTCAGTCAAATTTCCGAATAATAAACTAGCCAAATTGGAACATTCTCGAATAATAAAATTCCTTAACAGTTTATATATTATTACCGAATTGGAAATATCCTAATAATTAAATTACCGACAACTTATAATATTAATGAATTTCAAAATTACCGAATAATAAAATTCCTGACAGAAAATTGCCTATCATAAAATATTAAAATTAGAAAATTCCCGAATTGAAAGAATTAAAATTTGTTTATAAATATTTATTTATTGAAAATGCAATAGTAAATTTTTTACGTTTCTAAAATTATTGCTTAAATTAAAAATAATAACTGGAAAAAAATCTGAAAGAATTTATTTTTAATTATTCTTATTTTAAATTCAAACAATAATTTTCTTTCAGGAATTTTATTACTTGGTAATATTATAAACTGTTCGTGAATTTTATTATTTTGGAATTTTAATTTTCAAAAATTTTTCAATCGTCCTTATTTGGGAACATTTTTAACAATTGAATTAAATTGAACGTATTATGAAATGCGAATTTTTTTATTTTCAACTTCATGAAAATTTTGGTATCGCCTTTATTCAAAAAGAAGAAATCCCCCTTTTGCAATAAAGAACCTTTTTCATTTCAGTAAATTCTGATTTTTTTTCTTATTCTTTAAAATCCGATTTTTTTCTGCATTTGTGAGCTTAAGATATGACTTGTGTTTCAAATCTTCTCGTTTTAGCTCTGAAGACAGAAGTAATTTATTATCAATTAAGAATTAAAAATGACGCTGATTTTATTTTTATCCAAAGTATTAGTTACTTTTTACCTTATTTTATTTTTCACGTACTTTCATTGTTTTTTCTCAGAAAAATGTATTTGCTACACCGAAAAATCGGTATTTATTGATTTGATATTTTGCTAGTTTTTTTTAATTTATGACATCATTCAGTTTACATTGTGTAATTTTAAAATCTTTTACTTCACAATTTTTAAATTGTTGCTTGTAATTTTAAGGCTATATTTTCAATTTATAAATAATGTTAAATGCTGTTTTGACGACTTGAACTATTCAAAATTAAAAGAGTTTTAATTCGATAATTTTGGATAAAGATCGTTTTAATTTGATCAACTGTAAATATAAATGAATTTCATTTATTTTTTTATTTAAAAAAATAACAATTTTCTAATAATTAACAATATTTCACTGTTTATTGAAAATGAGCAGTTGTAAATGAAATATTCAAAACTACCCAACTTAAAACTGAATTGTTGGTAATAGAAAGCCTCGAATCATTACAATTTCAAGAGTGCTAACATGTTTTAAACATTTTTATTCAGTTTTAAATGAGGCAATTTTAGTTTTCAATTATTTTTGTTAAATTAGTAGAGGGAAATTTTACATTTTAAAGATTTTTATGGAATTGGAAAGGAGGAAATTTTGGTTTTAAATATTTTATGAATTAGAAACAGATATTTTTTTATTTTTAACATTTTTATTGAGTTGGAAGGGAGGAAATTTTGGTTTAATTTTTTTTTAATTGGAAGAGGGGATTTTTTTATTTATAAGATTTTGTATTGAGTTGGTTGGGAGAGAATTTTATTAAAATTTTTTTCTGATTTCGAAGCGGGAAATTTTTCTGTTCTTAAGAATTTTTTCGAGCTGGAAGGAAGAAAACTTTGGTTTTCAACATTTTTCAAATTGAAAAAGGGACTTCTTTAGTTTAGAAGCTCCTTATTGAGTTGGAAGGGGGGAAATTTTGTTTTATAAATGTTCTTCTGAATTGAAAGAGGCTAGTTTTTGTTTTTTAGCCTTTTGATTGAGAGAACAGGGAGGGGGGGGGGGGCAAATTTGGAATTTTAACACTCAGATGAAAAGGGGGAATCTTTTATTTTTCATTCTTTAATGAATTGGAAGAGGGACATGTTTTACTTTTAACATTTTTATGAATGTATGTTGATTTAGAGAATAAAATTTTAAAATTAAATAGTTCATAATGTTTAATTTAAAATGGTTTAACCCGAAAGTGTTAAAAGCTACAATTTTATGCGTGTAAATTATTAAGCGTTCGATTTTTGAAAAATATTTCCAAAGCTTAAATTAAATAAAAATGAAATTCGCAAGCATTCCAATTTGAGTATTTTAATTTGTAGTTCAGTTTTTATTACTTATTTGAAAAAAATATATATTCCCATTTTACTTTATAAAGATAAGCAGGGTAGTCGTAAGTCGTACAAAAACCTGACAATTAGGGAATTTCATGATTTAGGGATCTTGACAAAAATCTAATCAAATTTAGGCAATTTCTATAAAAGGTACTTTAAATAACTGTCAAGGAAAACAACTTTTTTAATTTTAATTTCAAATTTTCTTCCATTCATAATATAAGTTAAAAGTGTTTCGAGAATAAAATTCTGTTCTTTGCACATTGGTCAGGTAAAATAAAAAATTTGACATGGAAAAATTAGGGAATTTTGAAAATTAAGTTTTGCGGCCACATAGGTCTTTTTCTTTTTTTTTTTTGTGTAGTTGATTTCTTCTTATAATTATATTCTGAGTTAGAAATTTTATCATTTGGTTGAAACTTCAACAATTTTGTTAAAAATTCGTCGTTTTTGGTTCAAAATTCGACTATTTATTTGAAAGTTAATCTTTGTAGATAGAAAATTTGAGTATTTGGTTAAAGTCAACTATTTTGTTCATTGCACTTTTTTAAAATTTAAGTATTTTGTTAAAAAGTGATCTTATTTGATCGAAAATTTAATTGTTGTGTTGAACATTCGTCTATTTAGACATAAAATGTGTCCTATTGGATTAAAATCTTTTTTAAAATATCTTTTTTATGGTTAAATTATTTGGTTGAGAATGCTACTTTAATATTTTTTGTAAAGAATTGATCTCTTTTGGTTAAAAATTCTACTGTTTGGTTGAAAGTTGAACTAGTGTGTTGAAAATTCTACTATTTTGTTAAAAAGTTACTTTTTTGTTGTTGAACATCGAGTATTTGGAAAGAAATTTTTTTTCTTTTAGATTAAAAATAATTTTTTTTATTTGAAAATTCCACTGTTTTCCAAAAAAATTAAATTATTTGATTGAAAATGCAACTATTTTGTTTAGTTTAAGGGCATGTGATACTTAAGTTTCCCCGGCTTTTTTCCACAATAATAAAAATGTTTAAAAACTGATTTCGGAGAGCTATAAAATATCATAATGGACGTCCCAGGACTCTTTTTTGAGGGATAATAACAACGAAAATTTATTTATCATAAATAAAAATTTTATGCATATATGCATTATTTTGAGGTTACTTCGATTTTCATCTCTGCCTTTACGATAATCTGGAAATTATTTATGAAATAAACTTTTTTGATTACCTGCAAACAAGGTCAGTTCCAGGAGATTAGTTACTATGATTATTTGTAAGTCCAAAGTTTTCATCCAAAAATATTATGTAGTTTGGAAGTAACGCTCGGGTGCATTGTAACAAACATAACCTCGAAATATACACGCACGTTGTTAGCAATATCAAAAATTTTTTGATAAAAAAACACAAAAAAGTGTGCAGGGACGTCCGTTAAGCATGTTCGCTATCATTTCCCAAATTTTTAAGACAAAATATTTATTATTCTAGGAAAAAAGCTGGGGGAACCTAAAACTGGCAAAATCGACAATTTTCTAAGTATCACATGCTCTTAACTGCGGCCGGGTTGCTCCAGTAACTTTTTTATTGACAAATAAATAAATCAATATAAAATTCTAGTCTGCTTTTGTTTTAATTTGTTTATAAAAGATTATTTGTTAAAACAATTACAAAATCAAAATGTCCTAAATCCCACTTCACCAACAGAATTTTGGCGCCAAAATTTAAAATCGACAAAAAATGTTTAATCGTTCCATTATCGATCACCAATCCATTGTCTTATCAGCTTCCTACCATACCGACCCATTCAAATTCCGCCGATAATGATATTTTTATTGCGTTTTACTTTCTAACCGTGTTCGCACCATCGAAATCCCAAATGACTGGAAAAAGAATATCCTTGGATTTCCTGGTAGTTTTGCTTCTCCAATAATATTATAAGAACCATAAGAAGAACTTCACTCGTAAATTTCTAACGCGCAAAATCTGAAAAACAGAAATCATCCAGAATGGCGCTGCAGTTCTCTATTTTCTGATTCGTCGAGACTAACTACCCCCTCCCCATTCCTACTACCCATCAGTCAGGCTCGGGTCGCCGTCGCGTGAAGAGTGTTTGTTGTGTTTTCGTTGAAAAGTGTTTGGATTTCTCAGTGAAAAATCAAGGTAAGAAAATGCAGCTTTTTCAACAGTATTTTCAAAAAAATCCAACTGCGTGAAAAGTACATCCACCGCCTTTTGGCGTTGCAAATGTCAATTCAGACAACCGGGGTGAGTTGAATTAGACAGTGCCTTCTGCAATGGACGATCAAGAATCCTCATCAAGAGTCCTCGTGAATCTTTCTGATTCTTGGTACCGAATTTTCATGAGATTTTTTCTATCATTTTTTCTTCGTTGAATTTTCCGGCTTTTTATGAAACAACAAGACTGTGCCTCTCCCACGAGAAAAGTCGCGGTGGCGCTTGGAGTCTCGTATGTACGCGATCGATACACAGGACACACCGTGTCACAAGGTGGTGTAGGTGTGGAGCTCGTTTTTCTCCCTGTTCTGAGTGCGTATAAGTGCGTGAGTGCGTGCTCTATGAGCGGGGGTGAATTTTACTTTCCTTGGTCACATCGGTTTTGTATGGTCTCTGAGAAATTTAAGATGACGCCTTCGGAACGCTGCAGGCATGCGGGTGATAAGGTCGTAAAAAACACCCTCCATTTGAATTGTGTGACAGCCACTTCGGGTTCGATTTCGCAACTCCCTGGACCAAATCCGAAAAATAAGGGTGGTTTATATTTCCAAGGTCAATGACGTTACAACTAAAGTTACTTTGATAATGTCAAGTCCAGGTTTTTGTTCAGGTACTTAAATTTAGACTAGAGAAGTTAAAAAACTAATTTTATATTCTGATCAATTATGAGGCAATTAAGTAATTTTTTATTGTGTCTAAAAATTGTCAGAAAGATAATATTTAATAGTTTGGGGTTGGGAATTGAGAATTTGTGAGTCAACAAAGAAAAGTGCTTTGTTTGCAGAAATGGTAGCCGTATTCTTTGTTGAAATGTTTAAACGTCATAATACGAAAAAAAAATGACAACGAATTCTGAAACTGTTTTTCGAGTGATTTTAAAAGAAGAAAATTGTCACAGACTCAAGTGTTGTGAATGTCAGAATGCGGAAATTTGACAGCTGTCAAGCACTAACAGGTTGTTTAAAGCATGCTCGAATTTTGTTTACTTTTTTATTAGGATAAATTCAAATTGCGACTTTTAAAGTTAGGTTTAATTACTTTAGTTCGTCAACTTTACAACTTTTTCAATATTATATCATTCATCATTAATTTAAAAAATTTCCATTTCAGGTATTTATTTTGAATCGTTCATTTTCAATTTGAAGGATATTAAAATGCAGTTCTGAAAACTTAAACTCTTCAAAATTAGAAGCGTGTGAAATTTGAATGGTTTGATAAAAAAACAAACGTTTTACTTTGCTCAAAACTAAATGTAAATTGATGAACGCTTTTTCGAGTATTATCATTGAACAATAATTGGTTTTACTAGACAATTCTGAATCTTTTAAGAATTAAACAATGCGCAGATGTCAAAGTTTAAAATTGTAGTGTTCCCACACAAGGACTTAGAAGTTTCTTAATCAAGAAAAAGAACAATTTAGCAATATTTTCTAAGTGCTAAATAAAAACTTTGAACGTTACAATTTGAATTATGCCATTAAACTTTTTTTTTAATTTCTGAGTGAATGTTTTTAATTTTCATCTTCAAATAAGAACTGGGCAATTATTAATTTTAAACCGAGAAATGACCTGTTATTTTTTTCCTTAGGTAAAATACCACCCTGGACAGTGAAAAATTGAGAATTGGTCGGAACCCGGAAATTCTTAAACATTTTTCATAAAAACATTAGCATTTGCTAAAAAATTTATTCAATAAAGGAATGGCCGGTTTCATTCTACATCAGGAATAATTTCACACACACAAAAAAAAACATAAATTATTTGCCAATTTTTTATGTTTTTCATAAGGAACACAATCTTGTGAGTATTATGCGGACTAAAACATTTCCGGGACAAGAGAATTCTTTTCCATAAAATCTATATTTTCCTTTTTTTCTCAGAAACAACGGAATATTTGTTCCTTATTTAGGATATCGTGCATTTATCGTTTAAGAGACAAATTTTTAAATTGAATTCTTACAAAAAAAAAGATCCTTTCATCAAAAATAGTTTAGCCTGCAGAAAACTCGCAGGATTTCTCTCTTTATCAAAGGATAATTTCAAAATATGGCGAAAAATGCATGTATGATTTCTTTTTGCGAAAGTGTGGAGTTTTCATATTTTCGAACAAATGATGTGTCGCGATTTTGCTAATTTTGGATTATTTGACAACTTTCCGGCAGATTTCGAAAAACGGTGTTCGCTGGTCATGGGAATGTGGAAAAATGCACGGAATTTTGTTAATCAGAGAATGGCTGTCAAAAATAATTAATTGATTTCTAATCGTAGATTTTTAAATTATTTATGTCTTACGGTCCAATCGTAAATCGAAAAAATAAATATGAGTCAAAAAAACTTGTTCTTCGAAACTCAGATATTTATTTAATAGAAAAACTCCTTTTGAAACTTCCTAACGTTTCGGTACACATGCGTACCTTTTTCAAAGGTTCTTAACCTAAGTAATTATATTAAAGATTAGTAATTATAGTCTGAACAAATATGATGGATAATTACGTAGATTTAAATACATTGTTACCTGAGTTGATGATAATTTAAAATAGTCAAACAGATTTTGAAAATTGATCTGTTTGACTATTTTAAATTATCATCAACTCAGGTAACAATGTATTTAAATCTACGTAATTACTTATCATATTTGTTCAGATTATAATTACTAATCTTTAATATAATTATTTAGGTTAAGAACCTTTGAAAAAGGTACGCATGTGTACCGAAACGTTAGGAAGTTTCAAAAGGAATTTTTCTATCAAATAAATATCTGAGTTTCGAAGAACAAGTTTTTTTGACTCATATTTATTTTTTCCATTTACGATTGGACGGTAAGACATAAATAATTTTAAAATCTACGATTAGAAATCAATAAATATCAACGGTCGAAGAAAGGATTGATTTGTTTCATCAAATCATTTTACAGAAATAATTAATAAAACAATTGGTTTATTCCATTTGTAATGGTTCTATGTATTATTAATGTTATATTAGAACATATAACGGAACATCATTTACGCGTCAATTTGCATGTGTAAATTATATTACTACATTATAATTATTATTATATTATGTGTAAACTATATCCGCCTGTAAAGCGGATATTCCGGTCTACGTGTTAAAATTGGAATTTTGGCCTTTACAACTAAAGTGTCAGGGGGGAAAAAATAGAAATTGATCTTTGAAAAGTCAGGGAATTTTGAAAATTAAATTTTGTGACTACCCTGGAAAGAAGATAGTCGTACCTAACCTACATACGTTTCGTCTATAATTGCTTTAAAAAACAACATATTCCTCCACCGTAAAATTCTGCGACTTGCTTTGAAATGGGTTTTGTCAAATATTAACAAATCATTAAAATATTGTTCTTCCTCTTTAATTATAGCAAACGTATGTGTTAAAGTCTACTTTAGTTTACAATTTTGTTAATAAAACAATAACGGAATGAGAAAAGTGTTTGTTGACCGGACGTTGACCAGGTTTTTTTATATTAAACCGTAAGTGCCGTGGAGAAGTACAATTTAGAATTTATCGTTTTAAACTTTTATAATCTTTCCTTGTCCATTTTCAAATATTTAACTTTTTTTAATTATTGCAAATTCTAGGTGCTCTTTAATCTCCAAGAAATTGTTTAGCTTGAAAGTATCTTATTTTTCAGTTCTAAATGCTTTTCATTTGGAAAGTAAACTCTGAATTGTAAAAAATGAACGGTTTGTATTTATAAAAGCTTTGACAACTGCATTTTTCGGAAGACCAGTGTTTTAATAACTTATTTTATATTATAAAACCTGAAGTTTTCCAAAGATGATTTCTGTAACTTATTACAACTTGCACTTTCGTCAGCAGCAAATTCCAATTGCTTTCGCCAGAGGAATCGTAATAATGTCGTGATGTGACTATATTAGGGTCTAAGCACTTGACTCATTCATTGCACTATCGCGAAATCACTTGGCAGGAAATTGCTTTGATAAACCTAGGGCCGACAAATGGACGCGTGGAGTTAAAGGCGCTGCTTTAACATATTACATTCGTCAAGTAAACAAGAAATAACACAATATTTTCCCTCAGAATGAAATTACTTCAATTTCAAATTATTTAAATTACTTTTCCTACCTCCGTAAACATTTAATGCCATTTAAATTTTCCTTCAAAATTTAATTTAATTTTGTAAAGCAAACCTTTGAAATTAAATGTTAAAAGTTTTGAAACTATAATTTTTCATATTTATTTTTCACAATGTTGCTATATAATTAGGAAACTATTAACTAGAGACTAGGTTGAATCTCGGAATTATTTCATATTTAAAGTTCATTTGAAATTTATGATGCATATTGAATGTTTTCTGGTAAATGATTAAGACTTGATATTATGATTAAAAAATAACGGAGATTTGATTAAGAACTTTTCTGCGATGGAGAGTAAAAATCGCGAATATGTATAACGATCTAGTGTAATAAGTCTTTTCTCGAGTGAGATACGATTATTTGCTTGACGAGACGGAATAATTGAACGTGATAATATTATAGGTGAGAGACTATAATTATTATCAAGTTGCATTTACCTCAAATTTCAACAGAAATTAGTCGAAACATCTAATCAAATGTCACCGCCAAAAATATTTATTTTTAAATCTTTATTATACTGTTGTATTCAAATTCAATTCGAATTTAAAATCATCCAAATTCAACCGCATCACATTTTTTCAGATCTAAAAGGCTTTGGATTATTAAGCAGAATTGGATTAAAAAGAGCTGCCAATCTATAACCTACTCCTCAATTATTACAAAATTTAATTTAATTCTAGATTTATCGTATTTTTGCATAACGTTCTTTTCTTCAGTTTTAAATTGACTTTTCTATAATTCAGATTGGCAAAGGGAGTTAAATTATAAATTTCGATCTCCCTCGACTTCGGGCTTGTGACCTAATTAAACCTGATTAAAAATTGATGAATGCCTCGCTTTATGAGGGAAGTTCCACTATTCCTTTCGGCAGGTAATTATAGTACATCGTACTGCATTTTAGATTTTAGGATAGTCAACGAGGCGACTAACGGTGCAATTAAAGGCCAATGATTTGCTAATTGTAATCCTAGAATGGAAGAAAAAATGATGTACCATTTTTTTTTCTTTTCTTTTTTGTCTAAGAATCAGCTTACCGAATAAAAAGGGAGTGTACTTTTTTTAATGGTAAAGTCAGGTCTTGAAATAAATAGTACTTTCGCTCGTGAGTCTCGTTACACGCGACTCGTTGCTCCGGGAACTATTATAATTCAATGATAACATACTTACTGCAATCGCTTAAGTACCTGGGGCAATTTTGAACTAAGTGAGATTGTTGGAGGGGCTAAAAGTGTCTGCATTTATCAGAATTAACAACACTATTGGTATAGAAAGCTCGTGTATTCGATACTATACTTTTTATATTTATATAAATTATTAATTATTACAGACCTTGTTTATACAGGATTAATTATGTAAGGCTTCAGGGGCTTTAATTTTTAAAGCTTCAATTAAGTTTTTTAATATTTTCAATTTAAAAGGGTCCTATGACATGTACTTGAATTGCGAACGTTTAGTTGAACGAGATTTAAAAAAAATTATTTTTCAATTTTTTGTTGCTTAAATCAATTAGAACGGCAAAAAAAATTATTTTGGAAAGAATTGTCGAATAAAAATTCTTTAAGGGCTTGCCTACCCTTACACATCACCCATTATTTAGACCTGCCTGATGCAAGTTTGATTGTCGATATTTGGAAATACAAAAATGTCAAAAATTCTCTTTTTTATCTCAATAGTTATAGAGTGGTTGAGAAAGTTCGGCAAGACCCCTAAAAACCACCCTTAATATGTCCTCACCTAAAATGGTAAAATTGAAAAGTTTGATCATCGATATTTGGAAATACAAGAATGTCAAAAATTCCTTTTTTTTACCACAATACTTATAGAGTTGGTCAGAAAGTTCTACAAGACTTCTAAAAACCACCCTTAATATATCCGCACCTAAAATGTTAAAAACGACCAGTTTGATTGTTGATGTTTGAAAATATAAAAACGTCAAAAAATCTCTATTTCTATCTCACTAATTATAGAGTAGGTGAGAAAGTTTGGCAAGACTCCTAAAAACCACCCTTAATGTGTCCTCACCTACAATGTTAAAATCGACAAGTTTGATTGTCGATATTTGCAAATACAAAAAGGTCAAAATTTCTCTTTTTTTAGTTCTTGTCAAACTTTCTCATCCGCTCTATAATTAGTGAGATAGAAAAAGAGAATTTTTGATGTTTTTATATTTTCAAATATCGACAATCAAACTTGTAATTTTTAACATTTTAGGTGTGGATATATTATGGATAGTTTTTAAGAGTCTTGCCGAACTTTCTCATCCGCTCTATAATTAATGAGATACAAAAGAGAATTTTTAACGTTTTTATATTTTCAAATATCGACAATCAAACTTCTCATTTTTAACATTTTAGGTGTGGATATATTAAGGGTGGTTTTTAGGAGTCTTGCTGAACATTCTTACCCACTCTATAATTAGTGAGATAAAAAAATATAATTTTTGATGTTTTTGTATTTTTAAATATCGAAAATCAAACTTGTCATTTTTAACCTTTTACGTGTGGGTATAGTGGGGTTGGTTTTTAGGGTTTCTGTGGAACTTTCTCACTCCCTCTATAATTCGGGAAAAAAATCTTTAATTTCGTTCATATGAACGTTCGTAACTTCAAGTACATTCCTATGACCGGACTTTGATTTTCAGACCTTTAAAAACTAATTTTCTTTTCAATTTTAAAGTTTACAAATTTGTAAAGATTGCCTTAAAAGTTATGGATTTAATATTTAGACATGTTCAAATCGTAAAGCTTTAATCATTTTGAAAACTTTTTAATTTTTCAGTTTACATTTTTTATATGAGTATTTTGATTTAACCGAATTAGAAAGCTTTTCATTCTTTGTCGCTTTCAAATTCCAAATTTAAAAATTAGAATTTTAGGTATTTTTAAAAATGTTCTGTATCATCAATTAGGTTAATAAAAATGTCAAAATAAGTAATTTTATTTCATGATCAAATTTATTTCTGAATAAAAGAAAATATTTTAATGGTAAATAATTGAATAATAGGGTAAGAGCGATTCTTGGCACCTTAGCCCAGTTATTGGCATGCCAAAAACCGAAACTATATAACTAATACGTGCATTATTAGGTAAAAATGATAGGAAACATTAATTTAATTAAAGCAAAATAAGTTAAAGAGGTATCTTGTATGATAAATTAGTAAACAGTTTACACTTCTAATTTTACAGGATTAAAAAAAATTAGGAAAACTTGTATTTATTTTAAATGGTATTTAGCAGTTTTGAAAATAATGAAAAATAATTTAAAACTTTAAACGATTTCAAATTATTTAAATTAAAATGAAATTTTTTTAGATTTCAAACAACAAATGAAAAGCTTCTTAAGCATTTTTAAAGCGTGTAAGAGAATAAAACGATTTTTTTATCCTAGGTCAATTTCAAAGGATTCAGTTATTCGAAATTTTCATTTTATGTTACAAATTGTCTCACCTCAAATTTGTATTAATTTCAATTCAATAACTTGAAATTTATTACTTTCAATACCTTTTCTCGCAGTTTAAATTTTGAGATGATTGATCGTCAAAAGGATTAAAGACACCTGGAATTAATTTACTATGAGTAATTATACAAAGCGATTCTGAATATGAATTCTTCTACATCCTAGTTATACGTATTACAATATTAGGTATTATTATAATCAGTATGTATAATACGATTCTGAGTAAATTGAACCTGGTATGAGAATTATTCTGAAATTGTGTACATAATATTTAGTAAAATTGGACAGGCACAGAATCCTGCATCTGCTATTCGCAACAGAGACATGACCAAAAGCGTCATCGGAATGCTATGATGCATTGCAATACCTTCAGCAATGCGATTCAAACAATTCAGTGACATGTGAGCCAATCTAATGCCTCAATGCTCAATACATATCCGCCGGAAAAGCTTTGAAGGCCATTGCTTTCCCATAAAAAATATCTTAATATATCTTTCGATCATTTTGAAATATCAACAAGTCTATATTTTGTTGTTTGAAATTAAACTATATAAATAAAAGTTTTTCTTTTTTATAACACATTTGAGAAGTAACTTTTGATTCAACTTTTCACTTGATTTTTTTTTTTTTTTTTTTTTAATAATAACTTTTTGTATGACAATCCTCGATTATGCAGAGTGACCACTGCGCAGGAAACCCGGTAATTTTTAACACCGGGAAAAGCCGAGAATCCTTTTGAAAAGCGGGAATTTTTCAGATTTGTTTTTACTATTGCAATAAGTATCTTCTCGCTCTTCGAAAAAAATGTAACTATCGAAAATCTAAATATATGTTCATATTTCATTTCATAATTCACATATTTTGATTAAAAACTCTACTATTTTCTCGAAATGTCTACTATTTTGTTAAAAAATTATCTCTTCTGTAAAGAATGTTATCGTTTTGTTGAACAAGCGTCTTTTTTATGAAAAATTCATCCTTTTGGATTGACAAACTCATCTTTTGGTGGAAAAGTTATCTTTTTTGCTTGAAAACTGATCTTTTATGGTTAAAAGTTCATTCTTATTAGTTGAATCTCTTTTGATTAAAAATTCTACTATTTGCTTGAAAATTCAACTATTTAATTAAATTCATCTTTTTTTGTTTATACTTCATTCTCTTTATTTCATATGTCTTCTATTATATTTTGAGTTCCGAATACATTTTAATTCTTTTGGATTGAAAATTCAGCTGTACATATGCTAAAAGATTCGTCTTTTTGACTTAAAAATTAAACTTTTTTTGTAAAAATTGATTGTAAATTGTAAATTTTTTGATTGTAAATTGTAAATTGGATTGTAAATTCATCAGTTTGTTTGAAAATTGATATTTAGGGTTTAAAAGTCAAATGTTTTCTCAAGGATTCGACTTCTTAGTTCGAAAACTCAACTCTTTTGTTGGAAATTCATATTTTTTGGTTGAAAATTCAAACATTTTATTATGAACATTCCCTTTTTTCAAATAAAAATCCGTGTTTTTGATTAAAAATTTATCTTTGCGTATAAATTAATTTTTTCTACTGAGAATGCATCATTCACGATTGAAAGTTAATTTTTTTCAATTGGAAAAGCTACTATTACATTTTGGCCCAGAATTCATCTCTTTTGGTTGAAAACTCTACTATTTGGTGGAAAATTTAATTCTTTTTTTTAAAATTAGTTTTTTTGGTAGAAAATTCATCCTTTTGGATTGAAAATTTGTCTTTTGATATAAAAATAATCTTTTCGGTTTAAAGTTAATTTTTCTTGATTGAAAATTCAGCTCAATTTTAAAAGATTCATCTTTTGGCTTGTAAATTTAACTATTAGATTGTAAATCCAACTGTTTGGTTGAAAATAAATTTAAAAAAATGATATTAATTAATTATATTATCAATTATTAGCCATTAGTATTATTAATTATATAATTATATTAATATAAGCACCTTGTTTCTCCTATTTTGAGAGCATTTTGGACTGTGAAGTCTAAAATCGCTTTTACAATCATTTTAATTACGTTATTAATTTACCATGGAGTTTTAAAATGTTAGATTTTTCCCAGAATGTATACAATAAAGTAATTAGTATCGAATAATAATTATTATAAAAGTTAAAAGTCAACTAATATTAATGTAATTTTTGATTGAAAAATAGCCTGAATTTTTTGTTTAGAATTTGTTTGCCGAATTTGTTGAAGAAATTGGCGAAAGATCAAAATTGATTGGAAAATATCACTTTTGAAAAGACCAGAGATTATATATTTATAATATTTTACATAAAAGTAAATTGCTTGGAATGTATGGAAGGCTTAGGGGTAGAAAGAAGGGAAAAAGAGAAATGAAGACTTTTCACCTGTGAGTTAGCACAGAACTATGCAAGAGTGCCTGGGGCTTTAGGAAATATTTCACGTGCCTTTTGTGATCGTAGCTTCCTCGGTGAGCATTTTCCGCGTTTCTTGTGGAAAAATACGTAGCTGTAGAGTGTAGGCACTGAATGAAAATAGCATTCATAGTAGCTTGCATTAATCTTCGATTAAGTTCTTCGCTCCATTAAAAAACGATCTGGTATTTTTTACCTCCCTTCGCTTTTCTCCGAATATTTCATAATCCAGCCAGAGTAAATGGATAAGATTCTCGAATGTTTTAAGAAGTCCTTTATAAAATGCAATTTCTCTAATGGATTGATTGGCTCATGTAATTACTTACATACCTAAATTATAATAATATTCAAATTCATAATATTGTTTCTTTAATCTTTTAGAATGAAAGAAAAATCTATTTCTTTCTTAAGTAGCAGGCGAAGTTTGCAGGATTAATATTTTCCATTATGAATATATTATTATATTTGTTTTTAAAAATTAGCATGGTTGTAAAACTGGTTTCATATTGTACGTAGTCATACGGAAGTACTTTGCTTCACTCAACAATTTTAAAAATGAACTCATGCTTATAAAAGAATTTTAAATAAATCTTCCGTATTGCAAATTATGTAAAATAATTACGCATTTAATTTGAAATTATAATTTTAACCTCAAATGGATTTAATTTTGAAAGCCTTGATTTAGGGCTTAAGCGACTATTTATAGGTTTAGGGATGATTTTCTTCTCTTTCTGTATAGTGTATACTATAAACTATAAAGTATAAAGTATAAAGCACAAACATAAACGTAATTCACAACCAACTATTTACCATCCTTTGAAGCGTGAAGTTTTTTATTCGAAAGGAAATCTTAACTAAAAAAGTAATTATTTATAAATTTTTCTAATAATTTTAAAGTAAATACAGTTATTAAAACGTTTGACAATTTTAAATAAACTGCTTCTTGTCGCTTGGAACATAACCAGATTTATTTATTCACGATCAAAAGAAAAAAAAAACGCAAATTGTCGAAGATTTGAACAAAAAATTCAAGCACCATTTTGAGATACTTTTTTTCTTATGAAAGTTTATTTATACTTTATTTTTTGTCTGAAACAAGTTTTCATGCCTCGAAAATTCTGCAGGCATTGTTGTTGAAAACCTGATTGACTTTTCATTACTTGAAGTTTTATATCTGAAATTCAAATGGTTTTTAATCAAATCTAAGAAAAGTCTTAGAAAACCTTATGGAAATTTTGAAAAATTTGTGATTTTTAAGTATTCTTACGCGTTCAAATTGAAACTTTCAAATTGTTCAATAAATTATTGAAAGTATAACACATGTTTTAAATTAGTGGCTTTCGTTGGAAATTAGTATTTTTTTAAAGCATTTATAAAATGAGAAACGTTCAAAGAAGACTTATCATTCAAAAAAATGTTTAGGTTTTTTTTTACCGGAAATTAGCATTTTTAAGCGAAAATCATCATTTACATTCTCACTTTTTAACTAGGTTATGTTAGCATTTTACACCAGAAACGGGTACTTTTAATAAAAAAATATTAGATTTCAAAGATTAACCATTTTTCAATTATATTTGTTTAAATGTTAATGATTTTCTAACAATTTTCGGTTACTTTTAACATTTTACACCGTAAATTGTTATGTCACATTAGTGGTTTTCGTTTATTTATTTATATTTTTAATACAAAATCATTGCATTTCAAAGAGTATAATTTACCATTTTTCAACAACTTCAGGTTATGTTGGTTTCATTCGCCTAAAATTGGTATTTTCAAACAAAAATCGTCAGATTTAAAGGTGTTGGTACCAAGGCCCAACCTAAGAATTGAATTGTCCCATTTCACTCCATAAATACTAGAATTACATTTTTTACATTAAAATTAGTTATTTTTCCACTCCGAAAACAAAACTACCGTACACTGCTTTTCAACGGCCAATAACTAAGACTATTCGACACTAGAAAAAATTGAGACACTTATATTTTTATTGCTTAAGATCTCCTCTTTCCGGCGGTGCCAATGAAATTCCTCAAAAAATTTTCTTATTATCCCAAAATGCAGTTTAAACAAAAAAAACGTGATTTTTCGTGCCTATTTTTTTTTTTGTGAACAATTTTCCAAAGCTTTTCGAGTCTGTAATTAATCTAAAATCTCACTAAACGGTGGAATAAATGTCTAAAATTTAAGAATCCATGGTAAAAAGATCGATTTTTCGTTTTAGTATTTTCAAAATTGCGTCTTAATGGCAAAATTTTTGTGAAAACATTCATGAACTTTTTTACAATAAACGATGCGCTTTTCGGAAAAATCAGCAAGAAAAAAAATTCTTGTAATCAGCCAAGGAATACGCCTGAATTTTTTCGAAGCGTTTTGAGCCAAATTTTGGATTTTGCATATGAACAATTTTTGAAAAATTCAAAATTTTGCTCAAAACGCTCCGGAAAAATTCAGGCGTATTCCTCGGCTGATTACAAGAACT
>NC_046663.1:86069415-86073971 GCF_010883055.1 Belonocnema kinseyi
AAAATTCATGAATGTTTTCACAAAAATTTTGCCATTAAGACGCCATTTTGAAAATACTAAAACGAAAAATCGATCTTTGAACCATGGATTCTCAATGTTTAGGCATTTACTCCACTGGTTAGTGAGATTCCAGGTTAATTACAGACTCGAAAAGCTTTGGAAAATGGTTCACAAAAAAAAAATAGGCACGAAAAATCACGTTTTTGTTTTGTTTAAACTGCATTTTGGGATAATAAATAAATTTTTTGAGGAATTTCATTGGCACCGTCGGAAAGAGGAGATCTTAAGCAAAAAAAATATATGTGTCTCAATTTTTTCTAGTGTCGAATAGGCTTAGTTATTGGCCGTTGAAAAGCAGTGTACCGGTAGTGGCGTTTTGGCCGTTTAAGGGATAAAATGAGACAGTTCAAGTTTAACGTGGGTCCTGGTTTAAACGCAATAAATCAAATGATTTTTTTAAATAGTAAAATATTAAATTTTAAATTATTATTAAGAAATCGTTAGATTTCAAAGAAGATTTTTAAGTTTTTCATAATTTAAGGTTACGCTGTTTTTTACATCGACCATTTTTATTTGTAAACCAAAATTATTATAAGTTGAACAAGATTTAAAAACTGACAGTTTTGAACATGTAATTTTTTTTCCTCAGGAATTGGTATATTTATTTTTTTTTATTTTAAAGGAGATTCAAGGATTAAAATTGTGTGTACAATTTTAGGTTAATCTAGCGTTTTCACCAGAAATATCGATATAGATTTTAAAGAAGATTTAAAATTATTTTGGAACGGTTTAAGTTAAATGTCATGTTCACATTTTTCACCAAAAGTAAATTTTTTAAAATCTTTTAACTGCGCAAAATTTAAGAATTTTTATTTATAATATACTATTATTTATATTATATTTATTCAATTTTCTATTATACCCATGATAATCATTGAAAGACTTTTCAAATATAAATCGTAAGAATTGAATAATTTTTTATTCTATACTTTTTTTGTTAGTAGAAAAACTTTATTGGTATTCAAAATGCAACAATACTATATCTATTGTATTTGTTCTCATCTTCGTGACTAATCCATCAACCTATTGTTGAACCTTTTAAGTCCCAGCAGTACCAATTTACAATGTTAAAAAAAAATTGTATATAATGTTTATATGAAAAAACGTTGTCTTTTATTAGAAATACTGCAGTACTGTATACTGTATAGTGTATCTGACATGTTTGTTCACGTCTTCGAGACACGACGAATGATTTATTGGCGTACCTTCCATGACCTCTCATGAACTAGCAATACTGATTTATGTATTGAAAAAATATATTGTTTGTCTTCTTGATACGAGGAAAACTTTTCTTAATATTGGGAATACAACAATAATGTCTAAGATATATTTGTTCACGTCTTCAAGACGTATCGATTGCCCAATTGAAGAACTTTCCATTAGCTACCATAATCTACCAATATCGTTTTAAAATTTTGTTAAGAAAATTGTTTTACTTGTTTTTAATAGTTTTTTTAATATTTGGAATATAATAGGCTTCATTTAATTCAATTGTTCACGCCTTAAAGATGTATGGATAGATCTATTGACGAAGTTTCGATGACCATTCTTAATTAATCAATATCGATTAAAATTTCAGTGAGTTTTATGATTTTCAAAAAATAAGATTTTCGATTAGATAGAAACATTACCTTGAAAAAATATTGAAACTATCCATTTTTTTCTTTTGTTAGAGAAAACCCTCCTGTGAGGATGCAAATTTATTTGATACATACAAGGAGGCAAAATGCTCATAAAATGAGCACAAACAAATATCCGAGTAAATATCTACTAATATTAATTTTTGATTTTGTGGATTTGGGGTCCGTAAATGATGAATATTTCCATCAGACGTTGTGGCTCCAGAGTGAGTATATCCACAGTGCTTCGCGGCGGTTTTTTAAATTGTAATTCTTAAGAATTGGGAATCTTTAAAATTGAAGAGTTCTTAATTTTGAAAATTTACAATTAAAAAGTATGCAAGTTTTGAGTTTGAAAACTAAAAATTTTGTTATTTTGATGATTACATTTGAAATTTCTTTAATTTTGCGGATTAAGGTTTGATAACTCGTGACGAAATTTAGAATTTCTATTTATAAATTTTTGAAATGCCTATTCTATTTCAATGGAGCGATTCGTCTTATGGGATTAGCCAAATTGAATTTGGAAATTGTATTATAAAATTTGATTTTAATGATCAAAAACATTAGAATACTTATTTTTATGTAAATGGGATCGCTAATGTGGATGCTTTTCAGAAAATTAGTTTTCGAACTTGCTTATTCTAGCACCAATAAATAGTTTAGATTAAAAAAAAAAACGTATTTTAAAATATTTTTGAAAAAACTGGTTCCTAACAATAGTGGCTATATCTAGACTTCCAGGTAAGGTAGACTGTAGAGAATCTCCCACATGGAAAATAATTTAATTTTAGCAAATAGAGAAAGACAGATAGTAAACAAGCAAAATGATTAGGGGAATCTTGTTCATCTTTTTTTTCCTTTATTCTTCATTCTTCTCTTTTCTTGAACTGATGGATTGCCTTCTTCGTGTTGTCTCGGAAGAAAAGGAGGATAGGAGAGGTAAGGAAAAATCTGGCACATCTGGTGACCACATTCATTTATGCGAGTGGTTCCGTGTCGCGCTTATGTATTTATCGTGGGGATCCTTGCTTGTACTTCATCGCTTTTAGGGAACGGCCATCTGCCTGGTCGTTATACTCGTGAACCGAGGGACGTGTTTTGGATCCTTTCGAGAAAATCCTACTCGAAGTGAAACAGTCTCGAATAAAATGGAAAATAGACAAACTAGAAAAGTAACCAATTGTTTTGCAGAAAATTGTTGATTTTATTCACCTAGCAATGTTCAAAATTGTAAATATTTTTGGAAATATACTGTTTTTTTATTACCAATATTACCTAATTTTACCTAATCTTTTTTCCAGTATAAAACGCTACAACAACAAACATTATGAAAATAATAACTATAAATAATCTAAACGATAATCTGAAGAATCTTATAATTTTTCAAATAAAAATTTGAAATTATAACGAAAAGTATTAACTTAACATAACAAACATTTTTTTCAAATAGTAAATTTTCTGGAAGATGGAGCGATTTTCGTTGAACACCCAATTTCGGATGAAAAATATTAATATAATCTTAAATGGATCAAAAATGGTCAATCTTCTTTGAAAAGTTTTGTATCTTCACTCAAATATAATTGTTTTTCATAAGCTTGTTTAGTCGTGCTCTTTTGAACCTTTTTGGAAATTTGTTTTTGTTACTATTAAAAATATTAATTTCTTACGAAAAAATTACATAATCTAAAATTGATCAAAGATTCTAAATCTGGTTCAAATTATATTGAATTTTCGTTTTAAAATACCAGTTTTTTATCTAACACGCCAGCATAATCGTAAATGATTCAAATATGGGATTTTTTTAAAAATATAGTTTGTTTTAAATAAAAAATAATAATTTCTGACGAAAAACAATGAAATAATCAAAAATAATCAAAAATCCAATAAAAGTGATTTTTGCTTTAAAATACTCCTTTTTTGTGCGAAACACTAACTTAACCTAAAATTCTTAAAAGATTATGAAGTTTTTAAATCTAATGACTTTTGTTTAAAAAACGTGCAATGGTAAAAACGCTACCAAAATTAAAGTAGAACAAAACTTACAGAATCCATTTTTTTAGGAAATAAATAATTACTAAATTTGAGCGAAAAGCACTAACATAAAGCATTGAAAATATATACTATAATGTATTAGATAATTCAAAAGTTTTAATTTAATCACCCAAGATTAATTGAAAAGGACACATTTTTTCTCAATTCGCGTAAGGTTTTCTATGATTTTTAATATTAAAAGGGATTTTTGAATTTTTTTCTGTTTCGATTTTGGTGCATAAAATGATTCATATAAAAAAGTACATTTAATTTCGATCTTGCAAGAATTCTTTAAATATTGCACCTACACTGCAGAGTTGCCTATTATGAATAACATTAGGTTTTCTTTTTATTGAGGTGTGATTAGATTATTACTTTTTCTATTAGTCGAGTATCAAATACAAATACATATTTGTTTTAAGATTTTTTATGTAAAATATAATCCCCCACTTATCATTACTCAGGGGCGCACAAACCATGTATGATAAGTAGCGGTTGCTACCCCAACTGGGGAGGGGGGTACCCAAGAGGTTGGTTGGGTGGGGTGTGGTTTTGAGTGAGATGCACTGGAAAATGTAGATTTTACTGAAAATAATACTAAACAATTAATGATTTTAAGTCAAAATGAAGAAAAAGCGCTTTTTAAAATAAGAAAATAGCCCGTCGCTACCCCGATGACAGAGGAAGTGTGCGCCCCTGTGATTACTAATACATATTTTCTTAATTCTGATAATGAATCGTAAGTAGTTTACAAATCTTATCCAAAGCTATTGAATTTTCATTGAAGTGATTCACACCTTGCGGATATCAAAGAATAAAGCCGGAATGTTTCCAGCTCTTAAT